>NC_056737.1:1147189169-1147489169 GCF_019279795.1 Protopterus annectens | reverse complement strand
ACTTAAAAGAGGCTTACCTGCATATCCCAATCAGGGAATCTTGCAGAAGATACCTCCGCTTCAAAGCGGGCTATATGCATTACCAGTTCTCTGCACTGCCCTTTGGCTTATCTACTGTGCCCAGGGTCTTCACAAAGTGCCTGGCTCCAGTAATTCCATTTTGCAGGCAAAGAAATATTCAGATATATCCATACCTGGACGATTGTCTAATTCAGGCAGAAAACAGGGACATGCTTCAAAATCATCTAGCGTTTGTAAAAAAAGGTTCCAACTTGTCTAGGGTACACTGTAAATGAAAAGAAATCACAACTGGTACCCTCTCAAAAAATTACATTCCTGGGTACAAGCTTGAATACAACTGCCCAGATGGCTTACCTTCCGCCAGAAAAGCAAATTCATTTGGTGACTTAATGCAAACAGGTGGCCACAAAAACCCTGCTATCTGCAAGACAAATTCTGCAAGCCTTGGGTTCATGGCCTCCTGCATTCTTCTAATTCCATATGCAAGACTGCATATGAGGAAACTTCAGTGGTACTTAAAGAGTTTATGGAGTCAACATTGTCCCAACCTGGAAACAATGATTCCTATCATACCTTGCCTGCAGCTAGAGTTCCTATGGTGGGCAGAGGCCTGCCACCAAAACAAGGGACTGCCATTCACTCCACCCCCTGCTGCCCAAACACTAACATGCTTGGGGGGCTCATCTGGCATGGAAGTGCATTCAGGGCAAATGGAGCCCAAATCAAATGCACCTTCATATCAATCAAAAAGAGATGCTAGCTGTATAGAATGCACTGACAGCCTTCAAGGACTACCTTCATCCAGGACAATTAATGATAAAGACAGACAACACCACAGTTATGTGGTACATAAACAAGCAGGGGGGGTACACACTCCTACCCCCTTTGCAGACTAGCCATGGCATTGTGGAACACGGCCTTGACCTATCAAATTCAACTACAAGCTCAATTCCTGCCAGGAAACCTGAATACTCTGGCAGATGAACTAAGCAGAAATCTCATGGACCCACAAGAATGGAAACTGAAACTACGGATTTTCAACATGTTGACACAAATGGGGGAGTCCAGACTATAGATCTTTTTGCCTCACCCCAGAACTATCAGTTGGACAAATTCTACACAAGAACTCATCACAAAAAAGCCTGGAAAGTGGATGCTCTATCATTCAGCTGGAAAAACCTATCAGTCTATGCCTTTCACCCTCTGCCTCTGCTCTCCAAAGTTCTACTAAAAGTCAAACAGGACAAACCAAAAATAATTTTGAGTGCTCCAGACTGGCCTCGACAACACCGGTACCCACTCCTGCGCAATGTGTCACATTTTCTACCGTGGCACCTGCCTCAGACACCTTACTTACTGTCTCAGCAGAACAACCACATTCTGCACACTCAGCTCCAAACTTTGAATCTTGCAGCATGGCTAATCACCTAAATTCACCCTTAGCATCCCTCAGCAAACCTGTGATGGATGTCATTTTGGAGGCAAGAAGACCTAGTACTAGAAAATCTTATGCTGACAAATGGAAAATATTCGATGTCTGGAATCAATCACAAGGGATAAGCACAACAATGCCCAATATTCCTCAGATTGTACAATACTTAACTGAGATGCTTCACAAGGGCCTGTCCTTTTCTTCCATAAAAATCCATGCCTCTGCCATTTCAGCTCATTAAAACACAGAACCTCCCCTCTTCTCTCATCCTCTGCTAAAGCAGTATCTCAGAGGGGCCAAAAACTTAAGACCAACCAGGAGAGCTCCAACCCCTGCTTGGGACCTAAATTTTGTATTGGAAAAACTCACTCTCCCTCCTTTCGAGCCAGCTGCTACTGTAAACCTAAATTTTCTCTCCTGGAAAACAGCTTTCCTTTTAGCAGTCACTTCAGCTAGAAGGATTTCAGAATTACAGCCTCTTATGGCAGTGGAGCCTTTCATTATTTTTTATCTGGACAGGGTGTCTCTCAGGACCAATCCATCCTTCTTGCCTAAGGTGGTATCCAGTGTGACTCTTAATCAGACCATTCATCTGCCAACTTTCTTTCCCAATCCACAGAACAAGGGGGAATGGATTCTGTATTCATTGGATATACACAGACAACTTAGATTTTGCTTAAACAGGACAAAATCTCAAAGAAAATCTGAACTACTGGTGGCATTTGCTGTAGGGGTAGAGGGAAAGGCAGTTTCAAAGCAGACTATTTCCAAATGGATAAGCCATCGTATTCGTTTCTGCTATATGCACCATGGTAAATCTATCCCCCAGGGGATCAGATCTTATTCCACCAGGGCTGCAGCGACTTCTACAGCCTTTCTCAGAGGTGTTCCTACCAGAGACATACTAGAAGCTGCTACCTGGAGCTCAGTTCATACATTCACCAAACATTACCATTTACCTTTCTTCTCTAAATCCAGAGCTGGCTTTGCCTCTGCTGTCCTGCAGGGCCTTATAGCTGGTCCTAATGCTGTATAAATCCATCCTCCCAACCATAGCTTTGGGAATCTACCCAAATGTAATGACTGCAACAGTGAAACACGAAGAACATTGTACAGTTGTGTACACTTACCATAAATGTAGACGTTCGAGTGTATTCTCTTACTATACCTCTAACTTCCTTTACTATGCTTAAAAGCCTTTTTGGTGTATTTGCTTTTATTTGGAGGTATATTTTTGTGTTTTTAATTACTTAAATATTTGGCTCCCCATTTGGGGGGCACCTGACATCTGGGGCAAGAAAAACTGATGTAATGGCGTCGGCTGCATGTTTTACACCCCTGACAACCTGACGTCTTGGAAGAAGGGACAGCAACTGACGCAGGACCCAAGACTTTGTTAATCAGGCCAACTGAGGGCAACCTGCCAGCAGATTACCCAAATGTAATGACTGCAACAGTGAATATACTCGAACATCTACATTTATGGAAAGAGTACACAACTGTACTTTTCCTGTTTGTCTATAAATGTCTGGGTCAGATCTGAAATTAGCCTGTGTTGAATCATTATATGTAACAAGTTAACAAACTAATCAATACAGCACTAATTTCATAAGAACCTACAACAGAATGTAAAATTTCAAGGCAAGCACAATTGTTACATTAATAGCTGTCTATGAACTTATCAAAATGCTAAGTGTGTTTAAGTAGCCAGACCGATGAAACTACCATCTCAGACTCTTGCTAAGTTAATCCATACTGATTCAAAGCTGTTATCTAGTTATCACATTAAAAAAAAGTTGACTTCTTTTGTAGAAACCATGATGCGTATAAATAAATGCTTTACAAGACAGCAGCTGTATTATACCACATTCATTAACTTACCTGAGGTAATGAAGTCTGCATTTAGGCCTTAGAAGTTACTGGAAAAATCTGTGGAACTCTCTGGTGCACCTGCTCTGGTCCATGGATGAAGGCATGGCAGGTTAAGTAAAAGCTGCTTTCTGCAATATGCTGTATTCCTTATTAAAGTCTCTGAGAGCAAAACACTCTTCCAGTGGACGTCTAAAAACTGAAATAAAAAAAATGGGGCCCGTGTTTATAAAATGGTCTCAAATGTGCATTTCTGGTCATTTTCAAGAAATCAGTGATGAAGATGAAATAGTCTGACCTGATAACTTCACTGGACTTTCTTTTGCTTAATATGACTTGGCTTCTGGACTGACCAGTAACAGTTTGTGCATAGAAATATACTTTCTGTAGAAGATTCAAGCATCAGCGAAATTAATCTCATATGAACACAAGTGCAAATTGGAAAAAAAAGCCAATAAAGACTACATCATATCAAGTCCACTCCATTGTATCCACTGTACAACTGATTCACACACAGCAACCCTTCCCCCATCATTTCTCTCTCCAGCCCACTGATTAGTTCTGCTGCCTCCCTGATCCAGGGTTCAGCTGTGTTAACTAGTAACTTTTTGTATGGCGTGTGCATTCACATTTCAGTCACCCAAAGGCATGTAGGTTCATTGGCTGATGCATGAATATATTTGACCCTGTGGTCCGTGTAATGGCTAAAATGAAATGACACAGATCAGCCCAATTACTCACCCAACAGAGAACTACGAGAAGAAAAGGACTTAAATGAATTGCTCGTTTTGAGCCACACAAATGATGTGGGCAAGGCATACTACACGCCTGTAAAATTAGTATTTTCTCATCACTAAAGGAAATGCAATACCTTAAAATGTAAATTATGTTCTTTCACTGCCTCCCTTCCCAATTCCATTCCACCACTTCTACCATGAAAAATACTGAACACCAGCAGCCCCAAAGCTCAAAGGGATAAAGTCCTTACTGTGCCCCAGATGACCAGTGTTTGATCAGCAACAAAGGCCTTGGAGGGCCACGGGGGGGGGGGGGGTAGATGGAGTGACTGACTGATAGCGGCTTGCCCATCTTAAGGGGAGGGCAGACTAGACTTGGTGCAATACTCAGCACACAACCCTACGAGCTCCGTGTTGCACAAGTGGTACGATTCTTAGTCAAGAGGTCATGCATGTTTGGAAGTGTGCATTCACCTCCCAAGGGCAGCACCTGTGGAGCTTGCATGGGTACAGCAGGGTGGCTGGAGTAAGGACATACTCCCAGGCAGCAGTATGACACAGCATCAGCATCCTTGGTCCCAGATGTAGGTCAAGTTAAGCTTGGGAAAAGTTAATGTGACCTAGTACATCCAAGGAACAAGGAGAACATTGGAGAGAGCTGATGGTCAGCTATGGAGAGAGCTACGGAGAGAGCTGGTAGTCAGCTATGGAGACAGCTGATGGTCAGCTATGGACAGAGCTGATGGTCAGCTATGGACAGAGCTGATGGTCAGCTATAGAGAGAGAGAAATAAAGGAAAAATAGTGGAGCACCTACAACATGCCCCCTGCTCTCTCTCTACCAATATGCACACATCGACTGCCTCCAACCACTCCATCCAAGTAAAACCCCAATATAATATAAAAGAAAAAAAGTAGAAAAACAAAAAAACTACATAAGGTTGCTACCAAACCAAGTTTACTCCCCTAACACCTCGGCAAGTGCCTTCCAGGGAGAATCCCATTATCTGTAATTGTTGAGCAACTTCCTATGCATGTGCATCACAATCATGACATTCACCTCCACAAAAGGGCTATGTACCTGTATAAAGTAATCTATAGGAAGGGTGCCGGTGTCTTGCAAGACTTAACCTTTTAGACAGGCAAAATTTAAGATACCTACTTTCACATCTAACTCCTCTAGTGCACACTGCAGTGTTTAGGATAAACACTTTTATTTCATCTTACCTTTAAGCATCTATTACAAGATCAACAGTTATTGGAGAGCCCACATTCTGCCTCTCAGAAGTCATCTTGGGATTAGTGCTTCCATTTTCTCCTAGTGAGAGAAAAGTACAGTTTTGTACCTACCATAAATGTAGATGTTCGAGGATCCACATTGCTGCAGTCCTAACTATTGGGGGTAGTCCGCTGTCCAGTCGGCCCGAATACCAAAGTATATGGCTGACGTCGGTCAGGGCGCATTAGACTGACGTCAGTACGTCAGGGTACTAATGCGCATGACCGACGTCATATCCTCAGTCTTTTCTTGCCCCAGATGTCAGAAGACCCTGAAAAGATAAGGCCAAAAACCAAAAACTCCCAACATACCTGCACCAAAATATATATATATATACAAAATATACAAAATTAGCAGAATATAACCTCACCTACACAACCACCCCAAACACAGAGGGGAAGGAGGGAGGGTAAATTGGACTGCAGCAATGTGGATCCTCGAACATCTACATTTATGGTAGGTACAAAACTGTACTATGTTCTTCATTCCACATTGCTGCAGTCCTAACTATTGGGTAGAATCCCAAAGCAGAGGTAAGGGAGGCTGGCAAATCATAAGGAAGCAGGAACTGACAACATGCCCTGCAAAATAGCTGTGGCAAAACAAGCCCTAGACTTAGAGTAGAGAGGAAGGTGATAATGCTTAGAGAAAGTATGCACTGAACTCCAAGTAGCTGCCTCCAAAATATCCTTAGTTGCCACCCCCTCAGAAATGCTGTTGAAGTGGCAGTAGCCCTAGTGGAATGAGGCCTAATCCCAGCTGGAATCTCCTTGCCATGATGGGAATAACAAAATGTAATGCAACACCCAATCCATCTAGAAATAGTTTGTTTTGACACAGGCTTGCCCTGAGAACTCAAAGCAAAAGAAACAAACAACTGCTGAGACTGCCTAAAATCCTTAGTCCTGCTCAAATAATAACGCAATTGCCTGTGTACATCTAAAGTATGCAAAATCTTTTCCCTTTATTTTGGGGATCTGCATAAAACGTAGGCAAATGAATAGTTTGGTTTAAAGCCACACTAGAAACCACTTTAGGCATAAAGGAAGGATTAGTACGTAATGATACCCTATCCTTATGAAAAATCAAAAGGCTCAACCGCCATAAGGGCCTGTAACTCAGAAACCCTTCTTGCAGAAGTAATGGCCAACAAAAAGCAGTCTTCCATGACAAGTATTTCAGTTCAGCAGTAGCTGCAGGCTCAAAAGGTTGTAGAGTAAGTTTCTCCAACACAAAATTGAGATCCCAAGCAGGAGTAGGAGCTCTACGTGGGGGTCTTATATTCTTTGCCCTCTAAGAAATTGCTTGAACAAAGGATGTGAAAACAATGGTGGGTCACAATCATAGTGAGCTGAAATTGCTGCAGCATGAATCTTAATGGAAGAGAAAGACAAACCTTTGTCCAATAACTCAGTAAGATATTGAAGAGCCACACTCAAATTAGGCTCTGAAATCTCCAAATTCTTTGCTGCAGTCCAAAATAAAAATCTCTTCCATTTTTCTGCGTACACTTTCCTTGTACTAGGTCTTCTGGCTTCCATAATCACATTTAAAACTTGTTGAGGAAGTTGAGACCTGCTGTCTTTATGCCAGGCTGTTAGATGAAGAGAGTGAAGCTTGACATTGAGCAGACGACCATCCTTCTGAGACAACAGATGTGGAATCAAGGGTAAAGGCCATGGAGGCTTCTTTACCAGACTCCTCAGTAATGGGTACCAGTGCTGCCGAGGCCAATCTGGAGCTATTAAAATCATCCTTGGCTTGTCTTGTCTGACCTTTAGAAGCACCTTTGGAAGAAGAGGCAGAGGTGGAAACGCATACACATGAAGATTTTTCCAACTGAAAGAAAGAGCATCCACTTTCCAAGCTGTGTGATGAAACCTCTTTGTGCAAAACTTTGGCAGCTGGTGGTTTAGTGGAGAAGCGAACAGATCTATGTCTGGAGTTCCCCAGGACACTGTCAACTTTTGAAATACATGAAGATCCAGTTTCCACTCGTGGGGATCCATGATTTGTCTGCTTAACACATCTGCTAAGGAGTTCTGTGCTCCCGGCAGAAACCTTGCCTGAAGAGTTAGTTGCAAGCTGAGCGCAGTCTCCCATAAAATCATTGCTTGCCTGCACAATGGGTAAGAATGTGTTCCCCTTGTTTGTTGATGTACCACATGACAGTTGTGTTGTCTGTTAGAATCAACACCTGCCCTGGAAGAAGTAACTCCTTGAAAGCCATTAATGCAAACTGGACTGCTAACATCTCCTTCATGTTGATATGTAGATGCTGTAGTCTGGCAGGCCACTTGTCTTGTATCCACTTTCCATTTAGATGAGCTCCCCAAGCAATGTCTGAGGCATCTGTCGTTAGAATTTGACTCGCCTCTGGCCGGGTCACAGAGAGTCCCTTGTTTAGGTGACATTCCTGAGCCCACCACAAAAATTCCTTTTGAATGCAAGGTATTATTTGAATGACAGTGTCCAAATCCTGGCAGTGCTGTGTCCATACATTTTGAGATACCATTGTAGCTTCCTCATATGCAGTTTGGCATTGGGAAGCACCAGAATACAAGATGCCATGAACCCTAAGGCTTGAAGGACTGTCCTTGCAGTCAGCCCGGACTGAAGAGATAGTTGATGGAAATAACTGGAAAGATTCTTTTGTTTGTCCGGGGTTAAAAGGCCATCTGGGCTGCTGTATTCAGTCTCACACCCAGAAAGCACATGTCTTGAGAGGGTACTAGACTGGACTTTATTTCGTTCACAGAATACCCTAGGCATCTTAGCACTGCTATGACATATTCCAAATGCTGTAGAAGGTCTTCCTTTTCTTGAGCCAGAATCAGGCAATCGTCCAAGTAAGGATAGATTTGAATTCCTTTTAGCCTGAAGTAAGCTATCACTGGAGCCAGAACCTTTGTGAATACTCTGGGCGCAGTAGATAAGCCAAAGGGCAATGCAGAGAACTGATAATGAGAATTTCCAGCTCGAAAACGCAGATACTTTCTGCAACTTAGTCTTATAGGCACATGAAGGTAAGCTTCCTTGAGATCTAAAGTTACCATCCAGTGATCTTTGCCCAGCAGAGGTAAAAGCTGTTGTAACGTCAACATTTTGAACTTGGGAATGTCCAGATAAGTGTTGAGGATAGATAAATCCAAAATTGGTCTCCACGTGTTCCCCTTCTTCGGTACTAGGAACAGGCGAGAATAAAATCCTAGGCCCCTTTCTGGCACAGGAACCAGCTGAATGGCCCCTATTTGGAGTAACTGAGAAATTTGCTTGTGAGCCTCTTGTCTTTGTAGAGGAGGAATGTCTGGCATGCCTTTGAAAGGAGGCAAGGTATGGAAATAAAACCTGTAACCGTGGTGAATGATATCCAGAACCCATCTGTCTTGGGTAATTAAATCCCAATTTTCTTTGAAAAGAGACAGTCTTCCTCCCAACGGTGCTGCCAGGCGAGAATGAACTGGCAGCTGAAAAGGCAGGTCATTGGGTCTGCTTACGAAAGGACTGACCCCTGCCCTCACCAGAAGTCTGAGCAGGGGAACTCCTGTTCTAGGCCTAAAAGAACCCTGAGCTCTGCCCCTACCACGCCTAGACCTACCCCTAGACTGGGAATCATAAGCAGGATAAGTCCATCCCTTAGCAGGCCAATTTCTACTGAACTTGGAGGCTGCACCTGCAAAAATCTTTAACAGTTTGTATAGTCTTAGTCTTGTCCTCCATTTTCTTTACTACTGTTTCTACAGGCGTTCCAAACAACACATCAGACTGCAAGGAGCATCCAAAATCCGTGTCTTAACATGCTCAGCTAAATTCTGATCTCTCAACCAGGCGTGCCTACGAAGAACAGAACCAGTGGCAGCCACCCTGGAGGAGGCCTGCACAGCATCAAAACCACATTGCAAGGAATGTTTACCCACCTGTTCAGACACATGAACTAAATCCTGCAACTCTTTACACTCAATACCTTCCGCCAGAGCATCCACCTTAGATTTCAACTGTGAAAGAAGATAATTCTGATATTTTAACATGTGAAACTGACAATTCAACGCCCTCATGGCTAAAGTGGAAGAAGTATACACTTTCTTTCCCCATCTATCCAAAGCCCTTGCCTCTTTATCAGGAGGGGCAGGATTTTTAACAACTGAGGCCTTCACACCTTTAGGCCCCTGAGAAACAGTTTCCGGGTCTGCCCTAGGACTCTTAAAAAGATACTTATGAGCTTCAGGCACCCTATAATACCTATCCGGTTTAACTGGGGCAGGAGGCAAAGAATCAGGATTCAGGGAAGCCTCTGCAAACACATCTTCCACCACATTCAAAACAGGAGGTATAGCTAAAGGCCTATGCTGGGGTAAAAACAAGAATTCCCTAAGCCTTTTCCTGGAATCAGAGAAATCTTGACCTTCCCATTTAAAATGCTCCCTCATGGAATGCAGAGTCTCTGAAAATGAAAAATCCTCAGGAGGGAAGCTGAAGGAGTAGAATCATCCACATCAGAATCAGAATAAGGAGGGTACTCCTGCAAGTCTTCAGCCGAAGACTCAGAAGCCTCCGAGCAATGCTCAAAACTCTCAAACTCAGGTTCCACCCTAGGCCTCTTATCAGGAGGGGCATAGAACCCCTTATCATAGTAATCAAATCCTCTGCCATTTTAAGCATATGTTTCTTAGGCAAAGACCCTGAAGCACTAGGAGAAACCCCACTGAAGCAAAACTCGGCCTGCCCTCAAAGCAGCCTTGGAAACAGAAGGGAGGCTCTGACCACCTTAGGAAGAGAGGGAAGAACAGCCACCTGAGAAGCCCCTCAGCCTGGCCTACTTCCTGAGAGGAGACATCCTGTAACAGTAAAGTCTCTCCCTGAGACTCCAAAGAAACACCTGGCAAAACCTCCGGCTCCACTGAGCCCTCTAAAGAACCGGCGTCTGGGACTGTCGGTTCTTCCACTCTAGGCTTTGCTGTTTTGTCCTTGCGTTTTTAGCGAAGCGGCGCGGAGCATCCGGCGGCATTTTATAATTACAACGCTTCCCAAACACTAACCTGGCACAGTCTAACCTTCTCTTAATAGTGCGTTTGTTAAATCTAGCACAAGAGCGGCATCCAACAACGCCGTGCTCAGGCCCTAAACAAGGTATACACAAAATATGGTAATCCCTATGAGGTATCTGTTTCCCACAAGAAATACAGTTATTCACTTTTTCTGACATCCGGTTAAATACTGAGGCAAGAAAAACCAAAATATTCCCAACGGGTACTTAGCCAACTTTGATTCGGTCTGAAACTCTGGCTTCAGAAACTTTCAGAACGCCAACCTGCACTCGCAAAATTGCTTCTGCATCGGACCATGCGGCAAAAAAGACTGAGGATATGACGTCGGTCATGCGCATTAGTACCCTGACGTACTGACGTCAGTCTAATGCGCCCTGACCGACGTCAGCCATATACTTTGGTATTCGGGCCGACTGGACAGCGGACTACCCCCAATAGTTAGGACTGCAGCAATGTGGAATGAAGAACATCAGCAGAGTTGCATTATTTCCTAGAGGCTGCTGAACACCAGAAAGCTTAACAACTGCTTTATAAGTGACAGCTTAGAATCTGTGCTTATATTCTGATCCTGGTGAGAGTAGAAGCAGAGTGCATCGATTCCTGACTCTTTCTGGCTGGAGAGCAAGTGTCTCTACTTAACGTACCTCATTGGTCTGGTTGCTATTTGAGGCATCTACCAGAAAAAGGCTACAAGCCTGCAGACCCTTACATCATCCAGGACAAGACTGTGGATCACCAAACAGGCCGTGGCCTTCTTCTCTTCTTGGGATTGGTGCTAACATTTTGTTTCTGGTGAGAGAAGAAGCAAAGGAGTATTGTATCCCAACAGAGTGAAGCTGTGCTGAGACCAGTATTAGTAGTAGGAATGTTGTATCCCAACAGAGTGAAGCTGTGCTGAGACCAGTATTAGTAGTAGGAGTATTGTATCCCAACAGAGTGAAGCTGTGCTGAGACCAGTATTAGTAGTAGGAGCATTGTATCCCAACAGAGTGAGGCTGTGCTGAGACCAGTATTAGTAGTAGGAGTGTTGTATCCCAACAGAGTGAAGCCGTGCTGAGACCAGTACTAGTAGTAGGAGTGTTGTATCCCAACAGAGTGAGGCTGTGCTGAGACCAGTATTAGTAGTAGGAGTACTGTATCCCAACAGAGTGAAGCTGTGCTGAGACCAGTATTAGTAGTAGGAGTGTTGTATCCCAACAGAGTGAAGCTGTGCTGAGACCAGTATTAGTAGTAGGAGTGTTGTATCCCAACAGAGTGAGGCTGTGCTGAGACCAGTACTAGTAGTAGGAGTATTGTATCCCAACAGAGTGAAGCTGTGCTGAGACCAGTATTAGTAGTAGGAGTGTTGTATCCCAACAGAGTGAGGCTGTGCTGAGACCAGTATTAGTAGTAGGAGTGTTGTATCCCAACAGAGTGAGGCTGTGCTGAGACCAGTACTAGTAGTAGGAGTATTGTATCCCAACAGAGTGAAGCTGTGCTGAGACCAGTATTAGTAGTAGGAGTATTGTATCCCAACAGAATGAAGCTGTGCTGAGACCAGTATTAGTAGTAGGAGTGTTGTATCCCAACAGAGTGAAGCTGTGCTGAGACCAGTACTAGTAGTAGGAGTGTTGTATCCCAACAGAGTGAAGCTGTGCTGAGACCAGTATTAGTAGTAGGAGTGTTGTATCCCAACAGAGTGAAGCTGTGCTGAGACCAGTATTAGTAGTAGGAGTGTTGTATCCCAACAGAGTGAAGCTGTGCTGAGACCAGTATTAGTAGTAGCCAGGCAGTAGCCATTCATGCAACTCCTCTCTTTTCATCATTCTTCACAAGCTACTTCTTTATTTTTCAGTATGTACTGCTTGAGTTTTTTCTAACTTCAAAATATCTGCCTAAATACTTCATCCTTAAATTTTCAGGGTCTATGTATTAGTTTCCCCTCAAGTGTTTCGCAGTGCTCTGTACAGACTCAGACACCTTGAGTGACATTTTTCCTGTAAAAGGAATATATAACGAAAAAGCTCCAGTACTTAGTAATAATGACCATCCCTTCTGGCATGTCTAAAGGTCAGTTCTCTGTGCTTTCACCTATTAACCCTGTGAACTTGGGCATTCTGAGGCAGTGTAGAAATTGCTTCATGTACACAGACAACCATCTCCTTCTACCTCCTAACACACTGACTTGTGAGAGATCCACTTATATATCCAAATTGGAAGCCATGCACTCTCAAGCCAAGACCGGAATAGCTGGTCAAGAGGAAATGGTCAACACCTGCACCACACCACCATGCAACCCATAGCCCTCCATAACACCCACCATCACAGCGCTGACATAAAAACACAAACCACACACCCACCTTCATGGAGGCTCTCACTAGAAATCTACCCAAACAGCAGAGACCTCCAAGGCAGAAATGCACTCAACCATCACAACACAGTACAAACCACAAGACACATAGGTTGAGGGACATACTGTGTAGGTGAGCTAAGTCCCTAAGGCAGAATAGCTTGCCCATACACTAATCACAGGTGACTTGATAGTGAGGTATACTGATGTCCCACTCACTAGGTTGAATAAGGAGAATGTAACAGTCAGCTGTCATCAGGTGCCAAAATCCGACAGATAACACATGCACTCAGGTCACTCCACAACAAATACAAGTATGGCTCTGGCACTGTACATGTGGGTGTGAATGACCAGAGATGGACTTCCCTGGACTACATGAAGAGGGACATGGAGGAGCTCTCGGACTATGTGGTCCAGGCAGGTATGACCTTAGCAACATCCTACCATCGCCCAGAATGATACAGCAGTACAAGCAGAAAATGACTGGCTTCAACAATTGGCTAAGTTTCTGGTGTTATTCTAAGGGGATCCAGTATCTGTCTGCTTGAGATAACATGACTGACAGACCTTGATGCTTTGTCAGAGATGGCCTGAATCTATTGTCCCTTGGTTTCCGGATAATGGCCAAGGCTCTTGCCACCCCTACAGTGCCTTTTTTAGGTGGTGTTCCAAAGACCAAATTACCACTGTAACAGCTATAAATAAATGCAATCTGAGGGTCAAGCTGCTCAATGCTAGAAGTCTTAATCTCAAGATGCACTTGCTCAAAGCACTCCTCCAAAATGGAGAATAATCGAAATTTGTGCTATAACGGAGACCTGGTTTAAAGCAGCAGAAAGCACAACTGTGCTACCAGGCTATAACTCATTCCACACCTTTTGGCTCCAGAACATGGACTGAAGCTCCAAATGTGCTGGTGTCTCCATATTCATAAAAGATATGCACACCTTCAGACTAGTAGCCCAGCATAACGCATCTGAGATACTTCAGGTACAATGAACACTGGGAAAGATGTCAATTCAGGTCGTAGCCTGCTACAGGTCCCCAACCATGTCCCAAGACTCTCACTCCATGTTCCTAAGCACCCTGGAGAATATGAAGGTCTAACCTAACACTCTCATATGAGGTGACTTCAACTACCCCTCCATTAACTGGAAAAACTACTCATGCACCAATACAAGTGCCCAACACTTCCTGGAATTCATCAATTCCAATACCCTGGACCAGCTCATTCTTACCTCCACTAGAGGAAGCAACATCCTTGACCTGGTTATTACTAACATAGGCAATCACTGATCTATACCAATAGTCAATTCCTCCCTGGTTAGATCTGATCACAAACGAATCACCAAGGAAATCCACATCTCACCCATACCCCCTTGCAAAGGTAACCACCATGAAAACTTTCTCCAAAGCTGACTATGGGCTCCTAAAAACAGAGGTGGCTAACTTCACGGCACCTGTGTCAATGGAAAATAGATGCATGACTGCCAAATCACACACCAGTGCAATGTACGAACACGTATATAAATGTATGGAACTAGCCATACCCAACAGAACCAAGATGCTCTCCTCCAAAAAAAGGAAACTAATCTGATGGTCCCCTACCATTAATAAACTCTACAACTGAAGTAAGAAACTGTTGCAGAAAAAAGTGAAGTCTCAAGACTGGAAAAACACCCTTATTAGCCTCAACAAAAAGATGAGATCCCTCATCAAAACCTCTAAAGCCAGCTATGAAGGCAGAATTGCGACAGGCACTAAAAACAACCACAAAGCCTTCTATAGTTATATCAAGAATCTCCACGGCAATACCCAGGTTTGATCCGAGTTACTGCACAATGGTACCTCCTATACTGAGCCAACAGATATTGCCAACATAATGGCTGACAGATTCAGTGCCAACTTCAGCCCTCTCTCTCCCTCAAAGGACCAATCACAATACCGGAGGAATGTCAGGCACCCAGCATTACTGCAGCACAGGTTAAAGCTGCATTGTCCAAGATCAAGAATACAGCTTGCACGGGACCCAACAATATCCCTGGATGTGTTCTAAATGAACTACAAAGTGAATTGGCACCACATCTGTGTGCCCGGTTCAATGTCAGCCTCACCTCAGGTATTGTCCCTACCGAATGGCACACTGCTCAGACATCCCTCTCCATAAGGGGGGAGACTACAGACCCTGGGAATTATCCCCCCATTAGCTTGATGACTCTGACATGTAAGGCTATGGATCACATCATCATGGACCTAATTAACAAGGATATAGGGAATCTCCAAACTCTAGATCCCACAAAATTTGGTTTTGTGAAAAGTAGATCATGCCTGCTCAACCTGCTTAACTTCTTTGAGTCCATCACCAGAGCTGTGGATGAGGGCAAGCCAGTTCCATACAGCCTACCTTGATCTGGCCAAGGCCTTTGATACCATTCCCCACTCAGGAATTATTGATAAACTCACCAAACTAGGCATCAACCCCTATATCACTAAGTGGGTTGCAAATTGGCTCACAAATAGAACCCACAGTGTGAAAGCAGCGGACTCCAAGTCAGACTGCCTACCAGTCACGAGTAGAATCCCACAGGGATTGGTCCTGGGTCCTCTCCTGTTTGGAATCTACTTCTCAGAAGTCCAGGCCAACACAGAGGGACTCTGGCTGACCAAGTTCATAGACAACTGCAATCTGGGAACCATCATTAACTCCCAAGTGATGTAGACATCCTACAGAAAGGCCTCACTGAGACCAATGACTAATGTTGAAACCATGGCCTTAAGCTTACTGCCAAAAAACACATAGTTACCACATTGATGGGAGCCCACTGAACACTGAAGGTGTTATAAGAGATCTGGGGACACAGATTGACAGCAACCTCTCCTTCGACCACCATATTGACACTGTGGTCAGAAAGTCCTTCTATGTGGCACATCTCAATACCAACGGTTTGCATCCCGGAAGAAAGAGGTCATCATCTATCTCTCTACTCTTCCCTCATTAGGCCAATTATTGTACCTCACTAGACACATGCAACAGCAGGAAAGGCCACAAAAGTACCTCACAAAGAGGATCCCAGGCCTTAAACACATGTCCTACACAGACAGACTCAAATAACTCTAGCTATTCTCTGTCTGATATCTACTAAGAGGCAATCTCTGCCTGACTTACAAAGCCATGTCTGGACCTAGCACTTTTAGAAATGCTACATCTAAAGAAATCCCAATCCATCTGCACCACACACTCCAGAGACCTCAACATCATTACTACAATCAATAGAACATGCTGGAAGGACAGGTTCATAACCCAGAGACTGCCCATGCTCTGGAATAGACTTCTCATACATGTCAAGCAGAGCACCTCACTGGCCCTCTTCAAGAGAAATCTTGATGAGTGGATGGGAAATAGAAAGTTCACCCCGGGGATCACTCCAGTGGCTCTACTTGATACAGGCACTGGGAACTAATGTCAGGCGGCACAATGCCAGGGCACTTCTATGAGCTAGGCTTGTAAAGGGTCTAGGGCCATTAATCTAGTATACACCTATGAACCTATAAGGCAAACTTGCACTTTCCTGAATTTACCTTCTTAACAAATTAATCATCCTGTCATCACCCCCAACACTACACTGAATTAATAAAAATTCCCAGATTCTTTTATACTTCTACTCTCTCAAACTCACCTCCCAACAAAAAAAATGTACCGCTATGCTTCTGTCAAAATACACACCTTATAAAATACTTTGCACTAAAGGTCCATCATATGCTACAGACAACGCCACCAAGTGTATGGAAAACCATATGTAACTTAAAGCCATTACTCACCATTTAACCCACCTACACATCAACATCTCACTTTGTACTTATGGAAGTCTTTTGTTATCATAAGTGAAAGGTGATTCAAAACCAGTGCCATGTGTGGTCCCTATGGGACAGCACTAGTGGCTACCAGGTGTTCATGCTTCATGCTTAACTGATGCACCCTGTTTTCTCCTAAAGCACCACTTCCCCCTTCACATATAAAAGAGTCCAAGTCTTAGGCCATATATTTTGTAATGTCCTACATGGCATGGAATTAACCCCCCCCCCCATCTTATCACCTATCAATGAACTCCTCTGCTAAACATTACCAGCTAATCCCAAACAATCCCATTGAGCAGGTGGGCTTCACAGCTTCCTGGGGGGGTACAGCTCTTTCTGCAGTGTGGAACTCAAGTGGTAGTTAAAGTGGAGAGTTCAGATCCCCCTGATGCCTTCAAATCCCCTGCCATTTGGAATCACAGTATGCAATGCTGTCCCATGTGTGTTATACGCCTCCATACAATTTTTGCTCCCATTGCCAAGCCTCCCCCAAAATGGACAAGGACCATTCTTTTTCTTGACCGGGAATTTCATCAAGGATCAGGGAAAAAGTTGTTTGAAGGGGGCCATCAAACAGTCATGAGGGTGCTTTATGCCCTCACCGGCATTCCAGCGACAAGGGCATTTTTTTAATGACATAGCTCTGCTCCTACACAGGAGGCATGCAGTCCACATGGTCTTCCCTATTTGACTGCATGCTTTTAAGCACACACATTGAAGAATGACACCAGGCAGTGGCTTGGTGAACCTAATGCCTAGCCCCCCCCCCCCCCCCCCCCCCAGGCTGTGCAGTTTCATTTCTTCCCTTCTCCAAAGGGATTGCGGCAGTGTAGGACAAGCTCTCCCCCATTTTCTTCTGGAATGAAAACAACCATGCTCATGTTTCGCTGTCAACTTCGTCCGGTTTTAGAGCCGCTAATCCGACTTGCATCATTTGAGCTGCAGTCATTGCTTTATTCCTCTATGCCACCAGAGCTGGCCTACCACATGTGCCATACTTCTATAATCTACGTACAAGCCAAGTATCACACTGCTTTCCTCTCTTTGTTTAGCTGCGCTGTTCCTCCAAGATCCTTGGAAAACACCATCAGTTATGGTGCAGATAAGCAGTAGGTCTCACATACCCCTTATTAAGATAGGATAATGTTACTGTCCTGCTGTCTAGTCTCCCTCAGCCAAAGCTTCGGCTGATGTATGCTTATTACAAGCAAAATTAATGGTGGCATAAACAAGCACCTTGCTTCTTTGTAAGCATGAAGTTAAAAGCTTTCCTTTTATATATCAATATTTTTTCATCTAAGGGCAGACACTAGCCTGGTTCCAGATGCACCCAATTCTCTATGCTCCTCTCTCCACTGCAGCTCTGTTACTGTGCAGCACTGTTACTGTCTCTGTTGTTATCCACACAAGGAAGGATAACCCATACTGGTATGAACAAATGCAACAAAAGTGTCATTGCATTTCAGTGACATTGGCACTTTAACTTTTTTTGATACTTTCCCAGGTCTTCTCTTTGTTTGAACTGTACTTAGCAGGCTCACGTGCATATGTTAACATCTGGCATTCAGGATTACCTCCAAACAATGACACAGACTACAGCCTGCTTCATCTGTACTGACTTTTAGGCTTAGCTATAAATATGATATCATGATAAATATTCTGGAACTCTGATCAGGTTAAAGACATCAGATGTCTTACAGATACACATATGCATATACATAACGCTCCCTTTTCAGAAGCTAACATTTCCCACTTTCCATGAGGTAGATTATACACACACACACACACACACACACACACACACACACACACACACACACACACACACACACACACACAGAGTAAATAAACACGTGTGCTTAAATAGTCAATATCAAAACACACCGTGGCGTTTTAGGCATTGCTTCAATATGTAATGCTTTCAGGACTTTCCAGCACTTGAGAGTAAAATATTTGTTACATCTTCAGGAAGTTGACATTCATTTAAAAATAAACACACCAATAGAGGCCAGCAATCTTCCTTTGTCGCTATCCATTAGAAAAGCAAACATTTGTCTTCATTAGGAGATAAGATTAACTTCAATAAAATGTTCTCAAGCCTGCAACCAGTTTTACTATCAAGTAGAAACCAAGGCATATTATCAGTTAATATGGTCTTGCAGCTGCAAGAATAAATAAAATAAAACTTGTTTTTGACAATCCTACTACTGTAAAAAACTGATGTAATAAAGTTTAGTGCTTTTGGGCCCAAAATAACACCGAGACTTCATCAGAATAACATTATATATTACTTCTTTAAATGGACAAAAACTTGTCATGTAGCCAAATCACATAGCAAAACAAGAAAAAATAAATTCTCAGTTCAAAATCAGCTAATGCCACACAATTTCAAAGCACTTTTGATGCTATTATTATTTAATCTTTTAAATTATTTTGTATTTTGCATGTAATATTTTTATTGTCTAAACTAAAAGTTAAAATCATCTTTAATTTTGATCTGGTGGTTCGTGTAGCAAAATTTTGTTTTGCAATGTTTGAAATGAGTTTACATCCAACATTGTGTAAACTCTTGGGCTGGGTTATTGAAAACATCTTCCTTACAATCCCAAAGTAAAACACCTCTCAATGAATCTATAAAAAAAATCATAGTCTGAGATTAAATAAGAATCCCTCACAAGTTGTGATTTCACTACATTCTTAAAAATTGGATGGAAACTATCAGCATGCAAGTAATATTATTGAATGTGGGGTTCCTGTATGCTTTGGAAATGATCTGACCTGAGCCAGTTTTGCTTCTGATAAAAATATCTAAAAATCTATTATCTTTGTTGTTGTTGTTCGTCTTTTGGCTTTTCCCGGTTAGGGGTCGCCACAACGGAACGGTCCACTAATGATTGGCAGTAGATTTTCAAGAACGCCGAGGTGCCAGCTCGATGTTCAACCTTCAACGAAGGCACGCCCATTTACACATGTCTTTCAAAGGCCCGCCCAACTGCGGGGAGGACATGCAGACTCCACACAGTAGGCACACCCCACACTCCAGCCGAGAATCGAACGGGAGAACCTCTTGCTGTGAGGGAACAATGCTACCGCTGTACCACCACGGATAATACTTTACTGATGGTAAATGTAAATTTCAAAAAAGCTTGTAGAATGAGTTAGTAAACCCATAAATTTACAAAGACAAAAGTTGTCAATGTAGCACCCACAAAATAAAATTTCACCAAACTGATTTAGTTTTTAGAAGAATGAAATTATGACCAAGAAGTGATTTGAAATGCTCTTGGGTGATTTTATATTATGAATTCTTCATTATTCAAATTGTCTTTCTTTTTGAGTCAAAAGGCAAAACTTGCCAAAAAAAATAAGAAACTGTAACACAGCTAAATTAATTCACATACAGTAAAAATTAATATGTCAAATGTATGAAAGCTAAAAAATAGTACACAATACTATCTTGGACAAATGACGCATATAAAAAAATACTTCTCTAGGTACTAGGAACTACATCAGGTAACAAATTAGAGATTCTGTTATCTCTGTGTTTTTGGATCCTGGTCTGTTCACCTTCTTCTTGTGTCAATCTCGGTCTTTTGACGCTTCTGTATTTTCTGCCAAAGATATCACATGTACAGCTGCTGTATTCAACAGTACACTTCTCAGTAACCCACGGACATCACACAATCTGCTTTGTTTACAAGGCATCACAACTACTACTTCTGGCTGTATCTCTATGAAGTACTAATGTATTTTCAGTTTCTTCTGTTTAATTACAGTAGAACTTTGTCTAAAATAACTGCAACACCAATTTCAAGCATAAAAGGAAGGATCTTTTTCCCCCTTCTTATTTGGCATGATGCTTTCCAGAGAGGATTAAGCAAAGTACTGCCCATGTCCCCTATGGACAGAGGCAGTCTGGAAAATTAATCAAGGTTCCAAAACTCAAAGACCCACTACACTGATACAATTCCATCCCATATCTGGGGAATTCAGTTATGATGCTGTCATATCCTGGGGTATTACTGGCTAGGCTAGTAAAGGCTCTTGTGCCATTAGCCTAGTAATCAACTATGGACATTAAAAACCATGACTTAAGTCTGTCTCTGAGCCACACACATATAAAGCTTTAATTGTGGCTCAGGTGACTGGGGCTCAGTTTGGGGCCCCAGCACTGGAGGAGCCAGGCAAGGCGATGAAGAGATGAGGGGGCATGGCCCACTTGCCATCTCCAATAGGAAGGAAGAAGGGATTTGTATGCACTCAGAGGCATACAGTGTGGTACAGTATTCCCTGGTGGAGACCACAGAGACCACTGCTCATTTTACAAGGAGGGGGAAAGTACAGTTTTGTACCTACCATAAATGTAGATGTCCGATAGATATGCAACTGCAGTCCTGACATATGGGTTGTCCTGCCTCAGGCAGCCCTTCGGTCGGCCGGATTCCAAAGTCTGGGTCCGGCGTCGGCTGATGTCACCTCCTCCCCGACGTCAGAGCGGCTGGAGTATAAAGGCATCCGCCGACGCCATGTTCTTCAGTGTTTCTTGTCCCAGATGCCAGGTGCCCTCCAAGGAAGGCTAAATTTGTGAATGGATAAGCAAAAAATTCCAGACATGCACAACAGTAATAAACAGATACACCATAATAGATAACCCCAGCTAAATAGGAGAGGGGGAATGGACCCAAGGGGAAAAAGCAGAGGGGTTAGAGGGAAGGAAAACCTGACTGCAGTTGCATATCTATCGGACATCTACATTTATGGTAGGTACAAAACTGTACTATGTCCTTCAAGAATGCAACTGCAGTCCTGACATATGGGTTGAATACCACAGCCAAGCTAGGGGTGGTAGGACCTAAGCAAGGGATAGTGTAGCTAAAAGACCCTGCAGGACTGCAGATGCAAAGCCTGCTCGGGATCTGGAGTATAAAGGCAGGTTGTAGTGTCTGGTAAATGTATGCACGGAGCTCCATGTAGCAGCCTCTAGAATGTCCTTTGTAGCCACTCCTCTTAGAAAGGCTGTGGATGTGGCTATAGCTCTGGTTGAGTGTGGCCTAATATTGGCTGGCACACCCTTTCCATGGAAGGAGTAACAGAATCTGATGCAGTGTCCAATCCATTTTGAAATTGTTTGTTTGGAGACTGCCTTTCCTTGTACTCCGGCAGCATAGGCTACAAATAGTTGGTCAGACTTCCTGGTGGTCTTTGTTCTGTCCAAGTAGTAGCATAGTTGTCTGTGTATGTCCAAAGTATGTAGCAGCTTTTCCCCTTTATTTTGAGGATTGGGGAAGAAAGTAGGCAGGTGAATTGCTTGATTTAGAGACACCCTGGATATCACTTTTGGCATGAATGAAGGATTGGTCCTTAGAGAAACTCTGTCCTGATGAAAGATGAGAAAGGGAGGTACTGCCATAAGGGCCTGTATCTCCGAGACCCTTCTTGCTGAGGTAACTGCCAACAGGAAGACTGTTTTCCAGGAGAGAAATTGCATTTCTGAAGATGCTGCTGGTTCAAAAGGAGGAAGAGTTAATTTTTCCAAGACATAGTTGAGGTCCCATGCAGGAACTGGTGGTTTTCTGGGAGGTTTGATATTCTTTATCCCTCTTAGAAACTGTCTTAGCAAGGGATGCGAAAACACAGGTGGGTCACAGTTGTAATTTGCTGAGATTGCTGAAGCATGAATTTTAATGGAAGAATATGAGAGGCCACTATGAAACATTTCTGCCAAGTATTCTAATATCTGAGGTATGTTCATTACTAATGCATCCTGGCCCTTTTTGGCATTCCAGATGATGAATCTCTTCCACTTGGCCGAATAGGTTTTTCTGGTGGAAGGTCTGCGTGCTTCCAGCAAGATTTCCTGAACCTTTTCGGAGAGGGGGACATGGGGCAAAGTCATGTAACCCTCCAAGCTGTCAGTTGTAATGTTTGCAGGTTTTGATGAACAGTCCTGTAATTGTGTTGAGTTAGGAGCAGTGGCCATTGGGGCAAGGGCCACGGTTTGGTGCGAGTTATGCTCAGTAGCAAGGGATACCAATGCTGCCTCGGCCAGTCTGGAGCTATCAATATTCCTTTTGGTTGCTCTGCTTTGATCTTCAGTAACACCTTGGTCAGTAGTGGTAGAGGAGGGAAAGCATAGATTTTTAGGGCATTCCAGCTGAAGGAGAGAACATCCGTTCTCCAGGATAGAGGATGGTGTGTCCTTGAGCAGAACCTGTCCAGGTGGTGATTGTGATGAGAAGCAAAGAGATCTATGTCCAGTCTTCCCCATGCAGTTGTTATTTGTGAGAAAATGTGTGTGTGCAGCATCCATTCGTGTGGATCCACGAAATCTCTGCTCAACCTGTCCGCCAGAACATTGTCCTTGCCCGGAACAAACTGGGATTGCAAATGTTCAGTTTCAGGGACTTTTCCCAAAGAGCCATTGTTAGTCTGCAGAGGGGATACGAGTGAGTGCCTCCTTGTTTGTTTATATACCACATGACCGTGGTGTTGTCTGTCCTTATTAGCAGATGGCCCTGTTGAAGAGATTTTCCAAAGGCTTCTATTGCATGCATCACTGCCAACATCTCTTTTTGATTTATGTGCAGAGGCATTTCCGTGGGAGTCCATTGACCTTGAATGCATCTGTCCTCCATGTGCATCCATGATCTGAGGCGTCTGTTGTAATGGTTTGACTTGCTTGAACTTTGTTGAAAGGCATGCCTTGGTTTAAATGGCTTGCTTGAGCCCACCACAAAAATTCCTTTGCAGGCATGGGATGAGTGGTATTACGTCTTCTAGGTTGTGGCTGTGTTGAGACCATAAGCTTTTTAGGTACCATTGTAGCTTTCTCATGTGTAGTCTTGCCAGAGGGATCAGAAGAATGCAAGATGCCATGAAACCCAGGGCCTGCAGGATCTTCCTTGCGGTCAGCTGGGTAACTTTGCTAGGCTTTTGAAGTAATCTGGTAAATGCTGTTGTTTCTCCTCTGTGAGGAAAGCCATTTGTGATTGTGTGTCCAGGTTTGCTCCTAGAAAATAATCTTTGGGATGGCAATAGTCTTGATTTTGAATGTTGACTGTGTATCCCAAAGCCTGTAGCAACTGAATGACATAGTCCAAGTTTTTACCAAGGTTTGTTTGCTGTCTGCTTGTATGAGGCAGTCGTCTAGGTAAGGGTATATTTGGAATCCTTGGAGTCTGCAATGTGCAACTACTGATGCCAGGCATTTCGTGAACACTCTGGGCGCAGTAGATAAGCCAAACGGCAATGCTGAGAATTGATAATGCTCTGTTCCTGCAAGAAATCTGAGGTATCTTCTGCAGCTGTGTCTGATTAGGACATGCAGGTATGCCTCCTTGAGGTCCAGAGTAACCAGCCAAGACCCCTTGCCCAGCATGGGAAGGAGTTGCTGTAACGTCAGCATTTTGAATTTTGGCACAATGAGAAAGGTGTTTAGAACGGACAAGTCCAGTATAGGCCTCCATTGCTTTTCTTTTCTTGGAACAAGGAACAGTCTTGAATCCCTGGCCTTGTTCCTGAGGAGGAACCTTTTCTATAGCTTTTATTTGTAACAGCTTTGAAACTTGTAAGAGAGCCTCTGCCCTTTGATTTTGTGGCAGGTTTGGCATGCCTTGTCTCGTTGGTAAGGTGTGGAAGTGGAACCTGTAACCTCTGTCTATTATGTCCAGAATCCATTTGTCCTTGGTTAAAATGTGCCAGTTCTTTGAGAATAAGGATAATTTTCCGCCTAGAGGTGCTTCTCTTTGAGCCTGGGTAGGCGGAGTGAAAGTCAAGTCATAGCGATTGCCCCTGTGGTGCAGCTCAACTCCCTGCGCCACTTCTCTGATTTGGTGGTTGCCATTGGCGGCCCCTGTAGGAGCCTCGGTATTGCCCTCTACCCCGAGCATGCCTGTTTTTTCCCCTTTGTTACTTGTCTGAGTCTGGAAAGGACCAATTCTTTGAAGGCCAATTCCTGCTGTATCTGGGGGGCTGAACCTGGAGGAAATCCTTGACAGTCTGTACTGATTTAGCCTTTTCCTCAATAGACTTCAACACATCCTGTGCATTAGCACTGAAAAGCTTCTGTTTTTCCAGAGGTGCATCCAGGAGCTTAACTTTAACATGGTCTGGCAGAGGCTGTTCTTTCAACCAAGCATATTTACGAATAATGGCCCCTGTCATGGCTGTCCTACATGAAGCTTCCAATGCATCATAACCACACTGAAGAAAATGATTGCTAACCTGCTGAGTGTTATGAACCAGATCCTGCAATGCCTTTCTATCTATAGGCTCAGGAGGGGCTAACTTTTTCTGCAAATCATCCATTAAGTAATCCTGGTACTGAAACATATGAAAAAGGCAGTTGAGTGACCTCATGGCAAGGGTGGAAGAGGTATAAACTTTTTTGCCCCATCTCTCCAGGGACCTAGTTTCCCTGTCAGCGGGCAGAGGGTTTTTGGCCGAGGAAGTAGCCACTGCCTTGGGGCCCTGTGAAATAGTTTCTAGATCCACAGAGTGGGCCTTAAAGAGATGCTTATGGGTTTCAGGGACCCTGTAATATCTGTCAGGCTTGACAGGAGCAGGAGGGAGAGAATCAGGCGAAGCACAGGAGTCTGAGTATACATCATCAAGGACATCCAGCACTGGAGGAATAGCTAAAGGTCTGTGTTGGGGTAGCTTAAGGAAGGTACGTAGCCTTTTCCTGGAGTCAGAAAATTCCTGACCCTGCCACTGAAAATGTTCTCTCATGGAGTGGAGAACTTCACCAAAAGAAATATCCTCTGGAGGGGAGGCAGAGGGAATTGAATCCTCAGCATCCGAGTCCTCATAGGCCTGGAAGGATTCTTCCTAGGTATCTGAGTGCTCTGAATCCCCAGAGGCTTCATCTGAAGAGAGGGTGTCTGTCTGCTCAGTTCTAGGCCTTTTATCTGCAGGCGGCTGAGAACCTCTGTCTGGGTGCGGCTGAGAACCCCTGATAAGAGAGATTAGATCTGCAGCAAGAGTCATGATCTGTCTATCAGAAGAGGGGCCCTGAGCAGTAGGTTTAGGATGGGCCTTGGCCTGGCTGGCAGCCTTGGCACGTGCAAAGGCCTTGATGGACATGGATACCGGAGGCCTAGCTGCCCCACATGCAGGGGTAACCTTGTCCACAGGAATGGTGTCGGGTAAATCTAGAGCTTCGGTTTCTGTTGGGAAATCAACAACCGGCACCGTTGTAGTCTCCGGGACCGAAGAACGCGTTAAAGCGATGTCGTCGGCCTGGGGCGGTTGAATTACCGCTTCCGAAGGGACCGATGCACTCGCGGAGGGCTTAGGCGTGGTATCGGTGGATGACGCGGGCCGAGGATGTCGGTCCCGGTCCTTGAGTTTTTTGGTAGCTTGTGCTGTCGGTTGTTCTGACGCATGATATATGCGAAAGTTGCGCCAAAAAAGTCTTAGGCAAATTCTGCCCGGCGCCTGAGTGTGCGCTTATTAAAGCAAGCACAGGCAGCACAGGCCGAGACGTCGTGGTCTGGGCCCAGGCAAGGGAGGCAGTGAGAATGGAAGTCCTTATGAGGTATTTGTTTACCACAAGACAAACAATTATTAACTTTCAATTTTTTCTGACATCGGCTGAGGCAAGAAAAAATGTTCCCCAACGGGGTACTTAGCTTTTAGATTACTTCGGTAACTGAAACACAGGAGCTGACCGACCGGCACTTGCGAACTGCTTCTGCTTCGGGCACCGCACGGCAAGAAAGACTGAAGAAGATGGCGTCGGTGGATACCTTTATACTCCAGCTGTTCTGACGTCGGGGAGGAGGCGACATCAGCCGACGCCGGACCCAGACTTTGGAATCCGGCCGACCGAAGGGCTGCCTGAGGCAGGACAACCCATATGTCAGGACTGCAGTTGCATTCTTGTAGGACATCAGGGCTACTCCATTAGCAAAACTGAGATGTTCTTTGTGGATAACCTATTGCTCATCTTCCCTTGGCAATGTTGTGGGTGTGTGCAAGTGAAACGGACAATGAGAAATTAAAAAAATCCTCAAACCATTCCTAATGGCTGCCTGAAGGGAACTTGTAAGTTGGTAGACCAAGAGGTCTGATGGTTAGCAGGCAGTGGGGAAGAGAATGCAGAAGGGAAAAAAAAAGACCAATAATTAAAAAAAATGTTAAAATAAAAATCCATATAAAAAACAAACAAATACCAGAATCAAGACAAATACTTTCAATTACCTGCGGTGGTGGTGCTGCGGTAGCGTTGTCGCCTCACAGTAAGACGTCCTGTTCGATTCTCAGCTAAAGCGTCTTGTGTGTGGAGACATGCATGAATGGGCGTACCTTCGTTGAAGGTTGTGCGTCAGGGCTGGCAACTCGGTACGTAAAAATCTACTGCCAATCATTAGCGGACCGGAGTTCCGCTGTGGCGATCCCTAAGTGGGAAAAGCCGAAAGATACAACAACAAGACAAATACTTTCAATTACATTCTGCATTTACCTCATATGGATAATGTGTTCCACCGGAGATGGATTCCTGACAGAGAACTGTTATGAGCATTCTGGGGCACACTGAGCGGTACACACTTCTTGGTAGAGACCAGGAAGCTCACCACTCATACCTCGATGATGGGACAGGGATCCTTGGAGGGAGTGACCCTTGCAGAAGTGAAGGAACAGCCTCCATTGTCATTCCATTGCTATGCCTTCAAGATGTGTGCATTTAGGATGGTGGAAACCAAAAATAGAAAATTGCAAACCACAACTAGTGGCTATCTGAAAGATGACCCCTCATGGCTATCCTTCACCTTGCTGATGAGGAGCAAATGGCTGGATTAGAAATGCAGGGTGCTGATTGACAGTGGGGCAAAGAGTTGAAAAAATAAAGTAAAATCGTTTCACAGCCCCACCCCTCAATTTATAAGGAATACTAACTTTTTCTAAAACAGATTCTTTTATAACCATTTACTACACCATTATAGTGACAGATATAAAATGTGTATTTCTTATATTTCTTTTTTTAAAGCTTCACTTATGTTCCCATGTAAAACATGCAGCAGGAACACTCGCGTGTATAATCCACTTGTATTACAATCACGTTTGACAACAACAGCACCATTTTCATTTATGTTTTTTGAGCAAACTATTACAAAAAGGCAAACTGAGCAATCACCACAGGGATAAACCACTCTGTGGGTTACAACAGCCCTAAACATAAAAGCTAGATGCACAACAAATTATTTGTAACATGGGCTTCCCAAGTGTCTACACAGATACAACATTTTATTGGTAGAATATATAAACTTATGCATAATCAGTTCAGAGTTTTACACAGACCAACATTTCTTGTGATCAGAAACAATGCCCTCAGATAAAGTATTGTACTGTGCAACAAAATAAACAGGACTTGTTACTGGTGTATCATTTTGTGCATTGTTTCTAGCTTGCCTACTACCTTCATGCCTCTTACAAGCTAGCAACCACTTCATATCCATTCTTACAGCTATACAGTAAGCTTCCTTCCCATTTTAAGGCTCATGTCTCTTCTCAATAAACATGTTTATTGCAGTACTAGTTGATTTCAAAACATCTGACCTTCTGCAACACAGAATCGGTATCCACAAAGACTTCACGACAATACGTGAGGAGGGCAATAGCTACAGCCATATAGATGGCCCATTCCCATTACCCGTTTCTAACAGAATTTGGATTTAATGGGGGTAACCTACTTTAACATTTAGGGCAAAATAAAATCAACAATTATCAAATGCACAGCAGGGTAAATTTAAAACCAAACCAATGACTCACAGTTTAAGAATTTTTTCCAACCCATATTTATTCCATCTTCCTTTACTTCTGTGGCTACCCTTTTGTTTTGTTTGTTTTTTTTTTTTGTTTGTTTGTTTTTTACTTTATTTATTTATTAGGGTAGGATACTGATCAAAGAATGACAATCTGTAGGGTCAGCCTGGGCTGCATTCTGAATAACAAGTAAGCTGGTAAACCTGCAGCAGGAGCACAATACAAGTACCAAATACGTTTGAAGTGTGTGCAGCATACCAGATCTAATTGCCTTCAGGTGCAAAGTACCTGCCTTTAATCGTTCCCGCTAAATGATTTACACACCTTAATAAAATCTGTAGTACAGCAGGATTATGCTTACTAACAGTAAGCAATTACGCAATAAATGTTAAAACCATTCACAAAATGAAAACGTAACATTTACTGTCCAGAAATTCCCTCAGCATGTCTGATCATGAGCAGGAAGTACTTCGCCATTCAGAAGCAGCAGTGCAGGTGATGGCTAAAAAATAAAAAATAGTGTGTCCCATTCTACTTCTTAAAGGATAATTCCATCCTAGGAAATTATGTCATTATGTAAAAATGAGAAAAATGCATTTAGGCAAACAGTCTTTGAAGCTGCTCCAGGGATGTTTTAAAAGTTAAAGTAATTGTGTCAACTCACATTACACCTGTGTACCAAGAACTCTAGGCTGAGTCAATACCAAAAACTGTTAAAATAATCTTGAACATATCCAGCCATTAGTTAATCACCAGCTGATGGACAACTATGCATGCTAATTACACAGTATTCAGCAAACAGTAAAGACAAAAAGCAAGTAAAAATGCAGAATATTAAGAAAAACAAACAAGTACCGAAGCTAACACAGCTGAAGGTAAAACAATAAACTTTAATACACTAAAAAGAGAGTAAGCGCTTTCACGGTGTGCTCTCACCATTTCATCAGACTGTTCTAAACTAGTAACAAATGCAGTTAAATACCATAAGTTAAATTAGTCAATTAAAGCAGTTATAAAAGCATCACAAGAAAGCAGGCAAATGAAACATATAAAAAAGATAATATATATATATATATATATATATATATATATACACACACACACAATATGTTTGAGAGGTCTAGCTTTTAAAAAAGGCTTAAGAGTTTCATTATGACCTGGTATTGTATCAGCATTAAGAGACAGAATCCATTTTTGCTCTGCAGATTCTGTGCGATTCCTAAGATCTTCCCCTCTTAAACTCTCAGGAATGATCTCTAGCACAAGGAATTTAAAATGATCTTCCTGTCCATGGCACATAATATGCTTAGCAAGGGCATTTGTGTCTTTCTTGTTTCTAATGTCTCTCTAATGTTCCAGCACCCTATCTTTGAGTTGTCTGTTACTCATGTCTACATAAAAAGCATGGCAGAAAGTGCAGTAACTAAAATAAACAATGTTCTTAGTCCTGCAATCAGCATAAACGTTTGTGTCTATTTTAAAGTGCATTGCCAGCTCACAGTAAGAGTTTCTCTGGTTGATTCTCAGCTGGGGTGCCTTCTGTGCGGAGTCTGCATGTTCTCCCTGTGGTCACGTAGGTTTCCTCCCACATCCCAAAGACATGCTGTAGGTGGATTGGACACTCTAAATTGGCCCTGGGTGTGTATGTGTGTGTGTGTGTGTGTGTGTGTGTGTGTGTGTGTGTGTGTGTGTGTGTGTGTGTGTGTGTGTGTCTTCTGTGGAAGGTTGGGTGCCGGGCTGGCAACTCGACACCGTAAAACCCCACTGCCAATCATGAGCGGACAGGTGATCTGCTGTGGCGACCCCTAACCGGGAAAAAGCCGAAAGAAGAAGATGATATTAGGGTGCATGTAAGGAGGACTAGAGTGTATAAACTTGTACAATTCCTGCATTTAAAAGTACCATGCCTCTCTGACTGTAAAATCTTGTTAAAAGTAGAAGTATTGTAGCACACATGCCTTTTCAAGGATCTGTTATTTTTAAAAGAAATGTGTGGAACAGTATCTGTAGCATTTCTTAATTCATATACAGTATCCAAAATGCCCCAGTTCCTTTTAACAATATCACATATACTACTAACATTAGAAGAATATGTGAGAGGAAACCTAATCAATCATGTTCTCTGTTTTGTAGCTATGGTTTCAGTGTTAGGTGCAGCAGCGTAATAAGGCCTGCATTTGTCCCCTCTCTGCTTAAACGCATCAGTAATACAACTGTACATATCCTTTTCCTTGTAGCCTCTATCTAGAAAATCCATTTTCAAGGTCTCCAGGGCCTCGGCAAGCTGTTCATCGTTATTGTGGAGTCTCATGACCCTGTACACCTGCCCCATAACAGCATTTCGGGTAACATGCCTAGAATGCATGCTATCTCTATGGAGCAGATTATGATTTCTTGTGGGTTTCCTATAAATACTAGTTACTAGGCTAGTCAAATCAGTTTTGCTCGCCTTAACATCAAGAAATTCAATTTCATCAAAACAGTATTTAAAAGTAAATCTTAAAAAATCTGTAGACTGATGTAGAAACTCTATAAACTGCGTGAGACTCTCAACTGACCCCTTCCACAATAAAAAAATATATCAACAAATCTTGCATACCATAAGATATGTTCAGAGAAGCCCTCAGCTTGAAATATGCCATTTTCTTCATTTTTTCTTGCTCCAGATGTCAGGTGCCCCCAAAATGGTAGGCTAATAATTTATGCCAATAAGTATGCATGCAAAAACATAATATTTCCTTCATCTAAAAGCAAATACACCACATAGGTTGTATAGGACAGAGAAGTACAGACAAGTCCCAGCAAAGAAAAGGGGATGCTGGGTGGGTAACCTGGACTGCAACAGTGAATACACTCGAACATCTACATTTATGGTAGGTACACAACTGTACGATGTTCATTGCGTTTCACTGTTGCAGTCATTACACTTGGGTTGAATCTCAAAGCTGAGGTAGGGTGACTGGGTCTAAATAGAATTAGGAGAGGCTATAAGGCCCTGAAAAACTGCGGTGGCAAAGCCTGCTCTGGATTTAGAGTAGAGAGGTAAATGGTAGTGCTTGGTGAAAGTGTGCACTGAACTCCAAGTTGCAGCCTCTAAAATGTCTTTGGTTGGTACCCCTCTGAGGAAGGCTGCTGAAGTGGCTGCTGCTCTGGTAGAATGTGGCCTAATGTCCTTAGGAATTGATTTGCCATGTTGTGAATAACAGAATCGAAAGCAGTTGGCTATCCATTTCGAAATAGTCTGCTTTGAGATAGGCTTTCCTTATGGTCCTGCAGCATATGCCACTAAAAGTTGCTCAGTCTTTCTGAAAGCTTTAGTTCTGTCCAAGTAGAAGCGTAGCTGTATGTGTATGACCAAAGAATGCAGGAGTCTCTCACCCTTATTCTGTGGGTTTGGATAAAAAGTAGGCAAATGAATGGTTTGGTTCAGGGCCACACTGGACACTACCTTAGGCATAAATGTAGGGTTAGTCCTCAGAGAAACCCTGTCTGGATGGAAAATTATGAAAGGTTCCACAGCCATGAGAGCCTGTAACTCTGAAACTCGTCTTGCATAGGTTATTGCTAGGAGCAGAGCTGTTTTCCAAGATAAGAACTTTATTTCAGCTGTATTGGCTGGCTCAAGGCAGCAGTGTAAGTTTCTCCAAGACATAATTGAGGTCCCATGTAGGTACTGGTGCTCTCCTTGAAGGTCTGAAGTTTTTGACCCCTCTGAGGTACTGCCTTAGCAATGGGTGAGAAAAAAATAGGTGGTTCCGTATTGTATTGAGCTGAAATGGCAGAGGCATGGATTTTAATTGATGAGAAAGATAGGCCTTTGTCCAGCATCTCGGTTAGGTATTGTAAAATCCGAGGAATATTTGGTACAAGCGTGTCAATTCCTTGTGACTGGTTCCAAGCACAGAATCTCTTCCATTTTTCTGTATAAGACTTTCTGGTACTTGGCCTCCAAATAACATCCATCACTGCTTTAGAGAGAGAGGTGTGTTCTGAATGGCTACATTATTCACCATGCTGCCAGATTTAGGGTCCTGAGTTGACCAGTCTGTGGCAATCAGAATCCTTTCGTCTTCTCTTGTCTGACTTTTAGGAGTACCTTGGGAAGGAGAGGCAGAGGAGGAAAGGTGTATACTGTCAGGGCTTTCCAGCTGAATGACAGAGCATCCACTTTCCATGCTTGCTTGTGATAAGTCCTTGTGCAGAATCTCTGTAGTTGGCAGTTGTGAGGGGAGGCAAAAAGATCCATGTCTGGGCATCCCCATTTCTTTGTTATCATGCTGAAGACTTGTGGATCCAGTTTCCACTCGTGGGGATCCGTAATGTTTCTGCTTAGTTCGTCTGCAAGAGTATTTTTCTTTCCTGGCAGGAATTGTGCTTGCAAATGTACTTGATATGTCAATGCTGTGTCCCACAAAGTCATGGCTTGTCTGCAGAGGGGGTAGGAATGTGCGCCTCCCTGCTTGTTTATGTACCACATGACGGTAGTATTGTCCGTCCATATCAGTAGTTCTCCTGGATGAAGAAAGTCCTTGAAACCTGTCAGGGCATTTTGAACAGCTAGCATCTCTTTTTGTTTGATGTGAAGATGCATTTGGCTTGAGGGCCATGTGCCCTGAATACATTTTCCTGCCATGTGTGCCCCCCAGGCATAATATGAAGCATCTGTTATTGACTGCCTGGCCATGGGTGGGTTGAATAGCTGTCCCTTGCTGAGGTGATAGGACTGTGCCCATCATCAAAACTCCTGTTGAAGGCAAGGAATGAGGGTAATCAATGTTTCCAGGCTGTGGAATGAGGGTAATCAATGTTTCCAGGCTGTGGAATGAGGGTAATCAATGTTTCCAGGCTGTGGAATGAGGGTAATCAATGTTTCCAGGCTGTGGAATGAGGGTAATCAATGTTTCCAGGCTGTGGCAATGTTGAGTCCAAACACTTTTTAGATACCACTGTAGTTTCCTCATATGCAGTCTGGCATATGGATGCAGGATGCCATGAAGCCCAAGGCCTGCAGAATTTTTCTTGCAGTTAACAGGGTCTTTGTTGCCAACCTTGTGAAGTAAGAAGTCAGTTGCATTTGTTTGTCTGGTGTGAGATAAGCCATCTGGGCAGTTGTATTTAAGCTTGCACCCAAGAATATTATCGCTTGACAGGGTACTAATTTTGATTTCTTTTCATTTACTGTGTACCCTAGACAAATCAATAATCGTTTTACAAATGCCAGATTCTCTAGTAGAATGCCCGTGTTCTCTGCTTGAATAAGGCAGTTGTCTAAGTAAGGATATATTTGAATTTCTCTTTGCCTGCAATATGCAATTACTGGTGCCAGGCATTTTGTGAAGACCCTGGGCACAGTAGATAAGCCAAAGGGCAGTGCAGAGAATTGGTAGTGCATTGGGCCAGCTATGAATCTGAGGTATCTTCTGCAAGATTGTCAGATTGGTACATGCAGGTATGCCTCTTTTAGGTCCAAAGTTACAAGCCAAGCCTTCTTGCCCAGCATGGGTAGAAGCTGCGGCAAAGTCAGCATTTTGAATTTTGGAACGTCCAGGAATGTATTCAGAATAGACAGGTCCAGTACTGGCCTCCAGGCTTTGTCCTTTCGGGGTACCAAGGAAAGCCTTGAGCAAAAACCTTGTCCCTGCTCTTGCTGTGGTACTCACTGAGTGGCCCTCATGTCCATGAGGGATGAAACTTGTTTTTGTGCCTATGCCCATTGATTGTGTGGCAGGTCTGGCATACCTTTTGCCCTTGGCAGGGTGTGTAAGTGGAACCTGTAGCCCTGGGACACTACATTCAAGACCCATTTGTCCTGGGTGATCATGTGCCAGTTTTGTGAAAAAGTGCTAGTTTCCCCCCCCAAGGGGGCTGCCAAAAGATAAGTGCTTGGTGCTGGCAGAGGGAAGTCATTGGGACTGTTTCCTGTATGGCTGTGATTTGTCTTCTCCGCTTTTGGTGGTAGAAGCAGCCCACTGTTTAGGCCTGTATGAGCCCTGGGGCTGGGATCTTCCTTCTAGGGCATCTGTATCTGCCCCTTTGTGGTCTGTCTGACACTGGAAAGGACCAATTCTTTGTTGGCCAGTTTCTGCTAAATCTGGGTGGCTGTACCTGTAAGAAATCCTTTACTGTTTGCATAGATTTCGCTTTGTCCTCCATTTTCTTCAACACCTCCTCTGCTTTAACACCAAATAAAGTATCATGCTGTAATGGAGCATCTAGTAATTTTGCCTTAACATGATCAGGTAGGATCTGTTCCTTTAACCAAGCATGCCTCCTAATGACAGAGCCCGTAACTGCGGCCCTGCAAGAGGCCTCTAGAGAATCAAAACCACATTGCAATGTATGCTTTCCCACTTGTTCAGTTGCATACAATAAATCCTGCATTTCTTTATTTTCTGCATATTCAGAATTTGACAACATTTTCTGTTTTAGCAGAGACATTAAGTATTGCTGATATTTAAGCATATGAAATTGACAGTTTAAAGCCCTCACAGCCAAAGTAGCAGAAGTGTAAACTTTCTTTCCCCATCTGTCTAGTGCCCTAGAATCCCTGTCAGAGGGGATAGGGTTTTTTGCAGTAGAAGCCTTGACCCCTTTGGGACCCTGAGAAATAGTTTCTGGATCAGTAGCAGGGTTTTTGTAAAGAAATGTATGCGAGTCTGGAACCCTGTAGTAGCTGTCTGGTTTTACAGGGCAAGGGGTAAAGAGTCAGGAGAAAGGGCAGACTCTGAAAATACATCATCTACAATGTCTAATACAGGGGGAATAGCAAGCGTCCTGTGCTGAGGCAGTAAAAGAAAATCTCTAAGCCTTTTCTTTGATTCTGAGTAGTCTTGGCTCTCCCAGTGGAAGTGCTCCCTCATGGTATGCAGGGTTTCCCCAAAAGATAAATCCTCAGGAGGAGAGGCTGAAGGAATGGATTCTTCAGCATCAGAATACACATAGGGAGGAAGAGAGTATTCCTGCTCAGAAGAGAAAAGTCAGAGGAAATGGAAACCTGATCTGAAGATTCATATTCTGTCTCTTGCCTAGGCCTTTTATCAGGAGGGGGGTGGGAACCCCTGATCAAGGTAATTAGGTCTTCAGCCATTTTGAGCATCTGTTTTTTAGGCATGGAAGTCTGTCTAGGAGAATGTTGTACTTGTTTCTTTGTCTTTAGAGCTGCTTTAGTCTTTGCTTTGGAAGCTGAGGTAGGCTTTACATATAGCTGTGTAGGTCTGAAAACACCCTCAGAAGCCGATGCCTGCTCAGCGGCTCCGGACCCATCTGAGGGAATAATTTCTGAGTGTCCAATACCTTGAGTATCCAGAGGCCTAGCTGGCTCCACGTGGAAATCGGCAGCAGCCTGTGGCTCTGAGGTAGCGGGCGTCAGGGGCTGTGAAAGCGCCTCACTGAGAACCGGTGAACCGGCGACTGGCTTAGTGGAAGCCTCGTTGTTGGTTTTGGACCTTGGATGCCTGTCGTTTTCCTTTTCCTTGTGCTTTTTATAAACTCTGGTCGTCGGTTGTTCCAACGGCATTATATAATTGAATCTTTGGCCAAAGTAATGAAAGGCAAAATCGTACAGACGCTTAATAGGTTCATAGGTTTATACTAGGCTATCTTCCCCAAGGCATTTATAAGCCTAGCCCGAATTTTTGTGGCTTACGCCACCCCTTATATGAAAAAATACTGTACCCATTAGTTTGTTGTGCCTCTGTCCAGCAGTGACACAGAGATGATTCCCGGGGTAAACCTACGATCTCCCATCCACAGGTCAAGATTTCTCTTGAACAGAGCCAGCGAGGTGCTCTGCCTCACATGGACCGGGACTCTATTCCACAGCATAGGGAGTCTCTGAGTGATAAATATATCCCTCCAGCACATCCTATTTATATCCGTGCTAAGGTTTAAGTCGCTTGCTCTAGTGGTTTTGGTGGATTTGGATTTTTTGAGGTGGAGCATGTCCATTAATTCCGGGTTGGACATGGCCTTGTATGTCAGGCACATGTCACCTCTGAGCAGACGGTATGTGACTGAATAGAGCTGGAGTTTCTTCAATCTGGCAGCATATGACAGATTTTGGAGTCCCTTTATCCTTTTGGTGAGAAACTTTTGGGGTCTCTCCAATTGCTGCAGATGTCGGTGAGATACATCCCGAATGGGGCATTGTACTCTATCATTGGTCTGATAAGTGAAGAGTACAGGGAACAATGACCTCACTAGATCTGGATGTGAATCCCTTCATGATCAGGTGGGCAATGTAGAAGGTCTTTCTAACCACTTTAGCAACGTGAGTGTCAAAAGAAAGGCCACTGTCAACCTGGGTCCCCAGGTCCCTGATAACCTCTTCTGTGCTTAGTGGATTGCCACCTATATGGTAGCTTGGGGTTACCTTGTTTTTCCCGAAGGTATGACTATACATTTTTTGGCGTTTAACTTCAGGCCATGGTTCTGGCACCAGCTATCTGTTTCCGTGAGTCCCTTCTGAAGGATATCCGTGTCCGATGCACTTTCCACTATGGCGCCCAGTTTGCAGTCGTCTGCAAACTTTGTCAGCCAAAGACCTCCCATGTTGGCCTGTACTTCTGAGAAGTAGATGCCGAACAATAGGGGCCAAGGACCGAGCCCTGTGGGACACCACTTGTGACCGGCTTGGAGTCTGACATAGCGCCAGCAACTCTAACCCTGTGGGTTCTGTCCTTAAGCCAGTTTGCAACCCATCTTGTGACATATGGGTTTACATTTAAGCTGGTAAGTTTTTTTACAATACCAGAGTGGGGTATTGTGTGAAAGCCTTTGCAAGGTCAAGGTAGGCTGTATGGACTGCCTTTCCCTCATCAATGGCCTTGGTGACTGTTTCGAAGAAGTCGACCAAGTTCAAAAGGCATGATCTTCCCTTGAAGCCAAACTGGGTCGGGTCCAATGTCTGCAAGTCCACTATATCTTTGTTTATAAGCTCCATTATGATCCTCTCCATAGCTTTGCAGACTAGACTTGTTAAGCTTATGGGGCGGTAATTACCAGGGTCCGTAGAGGCACCACCTTTGTGGAGTGGGACCACAGTTGCCGTCACGCCACTCCTTGGGCACGTATCCTGTGGTAAGGCTGAGATTAAACAGCTGCCTTATGTGCGGGTTTAATTCCTCATTTAGCTCGTGTAGCACACAGCCGGGGACACCATCCGGTCCCATTGATGCTGTGTTTTAGCTTTAGAGAGCAGCTTTCACCTGCGCATTTGAGATGTCTGGGAGGCTACACTCCGCTGGGATAGTTATCTCTCCTTTAGGCGGGGTGAAGTTTGCACTGAACCTGTCTGCCAGTATGTTGGCAATGTCTGTGGGTTCAGTGATTTTTGTATCATTTTGGACTAATTCTGAGCATATCTGGGAGTTTCCACCCAGGTTCCTAACATAGCTGAAAAAGGCCTTATGATTGTCCTCTGAATCCATGGCAATTTTTCTCTCAAAATTGGCCTTAGTTGATTTTATGAGTGCTCGTATTTTTTTACTAATAATGATCAGGGGTGACTTCCCTTTTATGAATTTTGTTCTATCATGTAACAGCTTTCTCCTCTTATTGTAAAGTTTGTTAATGGCTGGGGTCCACCAGACTGGACGTTTGCCCTTTGTGGAAAGAGTCTTGGTTTTGTTTGGGATTGCCTGATCCATGCAGTCCTGGAGGTGTTCATAGAAGGTATTTGTAAGGGCTTCCGCAGCTTGGGTTGTGGTTTCCACTGTCTCAGGGGCCTTGAAGGATACCACACCAGTCTTGAGTAGTGTGAAGTTTGCTTTAGAGAAGTTCTTCACTGTGGTCTTTTTTGTTTGGGGTGGGGGCGGGATGTGGATTTCCAGTGAGATTAGTTTATGATCAGATCTCACCAATGAGGGATATACTTCCGGTGTGGAGCATTTTGTCCCCATGTTTGTGATAATGAGATCTAGTATATTTTCTCCTCTCGTGGGAACAGTGACTAGCTGTTCCATGGCATTTGAATTTATGAACTCCAGGAACCGTTGGGCTAGAAAGTTAGGGCTTGAGTAATGTTCCCAGTCTATATTCGGGTATATGTATATAAGTATGTTCCCAGTCTATATTCGGGTAGTTGAAGTCAGTGCGTTGGTTAAATCTAGTGCAAAACCGACAGCTAGCAACGTTGTGATCAGGGCCTAGGCAAGGAATACAGTAACAATCAAAATCCTTATGAGGTATTTGCTTCCCACAAGAAATACAATTGTTAACTTTTTCTGACATCGGTCTGGAGCAAGAAAAAGTTTCTAACGGGTACTTAGCTTTAATGAAGACTTCGGTTCTGAAATTCGATTTTGAAAATCTCAGGAGTCGGCCGACCGGCACTTGCGAACTGCTTTTGCTTCAGGCACCGTGTGGCAAGAAAGACTGAAGAAAATGGCGTTGGCTACATCTTTTATACCCCCTGGTGCACTGACGTCAGGGAAGAGGCAACAGCAACCGACGCCGGACCTAGACTTTGGAATTCAGGCCAACTGCGGGTAGCCTGCCAGCAGGATAACCCAAGTGTAATGACTGCAACAGTGAAACATGATGAACATCAAGAGAGACACCAATGCCCTTGCAAAGTGTATTACGTGCCATGGACAGGAACATCATTTTAAATTCCTTGTGCTAGAGATCATTCCTGAGAGTTTAAGAGGGGGAGACCTTAGGAATCGCACAGAATCTGCAGAGCAAAAATGGATTCTGTCTCTCAATGCTGATAAAATACCAGGTCTTAATGAAGTTATCTCTCTTAAGCCTTTTTTAAAAGCTAGACCTCTCAATCACTGAGTATAGGATGGTTTTTATACATATTTTTTATATATATTTTTTATCTTTTTTTATATGTTTCTTTTGCCTGCTTTCTTGTTGTGACATTTTTCTCTTAGATAATTGATGCTTTTATCACTGCTTTAACTGACTAATTAACTTATGGTATTTAACTGCATTTGTTACTAGTTTAGAACAGTCTGATGAAGCAGTGAAAGCACACAGTGAAAGCGCTTACTCTCTTTTTTGTGCATTAAAGTTTATTGTTTTACCTTCAGCTGTGTTAGCTTCGGTACTTTTTTGTTTTTCTTAGTAGTTACTTGTTACTTTACCAATCTATTTTTATTCGCAGCACACTTTTTACAAGAATGCAGAATACTTGTCTGTGCATAGTGGAGTTCCTGATGTGTCTGTGCCTTTGTTCAGTGTAATGTAGCTGCTGTAGAAACCGTAAACCCTTTCCCATATGGTAGGCAGAGGAGGCAGCACTTTGAAATTTCATCCAAAAAGAGCAATACATACAAATTAAAGAATGCAGCTGATGAAAGTGCATGACAGATGGGCACATCTAGTTAAGTAATTCAGAAAAGGTCAGTAGACAGCCAACAGAAAATGTGGCATCCTCCCATATAGAGTACCGCAGATGCTTACCATAATGTAACATCCCTCTCCTATGAAAGGAAACGAGCATAACTTTTGTAATGTCTACAACACTCAGTACAGTTTTCATATTCATTTGGCTAGGTTTCTCTCGCTTCTTAGCCCTTCTTCTCCAGTATGCATAAACAAAATAAAAATAGGTCAACTAAAAAAGGCAGAGAAACATATCCCATGAAAATGTACTGGCCTTGAACTTACTAATTCAGTGGTAACATACTTTATTAACAATTCTGAAATCAGAGTGACAGGAGGAAAAAAACTTTAAGGAGATAATACTTAAAAAAGGCACCATTTTACATCTTAAAAACATGCAAAAAGTTGCATCAGTTAACTCGGATTTTTATCTTTTTTTTTGTTTGCTCACTTTCTGGTATGTGTTGACTACATGTGCACAGCAGTACACTGCTTTAATACAGGCAGCACAGTGCCTAGTAGCAGGATATTACCATTTCATTACCAACTTACCATGACTGCAGCTGTTAAGAGTGTTTGGTATTCGCGGATGCTGTCATCACATTAGGCAACTCTGGGAAAGACTGGCCCAACTTTCAGAGTTGTGTACCCTTCCACTGCAGCCAAGGCTAAAGTTACTTTCTCTTTGAACATACTCACCTACCTGGTATAAAGGTGATCTCCACCTATTTCGTCTTTCATTGTGTCTGCCTTCCTCCTTGAAGATAAAGCAGGAGACCTATGGTACACATACGTGCCCAGATATTCTATGCTGGACAAGAGAATCTGGATAAGGTACAAGACTGCTACACTTGCTGAGAGAGACATGAGCAACAAGGAAGCAAAAAGGGGAGGACAAAGGTCTGGCTTAGACGTGGATTTAATAAGCAAAGTGAATGTGATATGGGTACATACCCCACCACACAACACCCCACTCTGAAAGCAATGACAGAAGAAGGTATGCAGAAAAAGACTCTGCACTAAAACAGTGACGATATTCAAAACATCTAGAATTATAAGTTGATGGTACATCCATATGATGGTTCTTCAAACAGGGCACTTTTGTAGTCTCCAAATTACAACGGATTCCCAAAGCCAGTCCCAGGTAACTTGGAAGGTGGCTACAGCTTGATAAAGGAGGGAAGCACGACCTTCAGAATGGCTGAAGGGAATCATGCCCTTCCTCTTGCAACCATGTATGTATCAATGAACAAGGATCTGTCTTCAATACACCCCGAGTATTAACCCCTTTCTAAAAGCAACAGTAGTAGCTATGGACCTAGTAGTCTGATCTGATTTTTCCTCATCAGGGTTTATTATGGATTCTGTAATGGAAAATGATATAACCTAGCCATTTTGAAAAAATCAAATCGGACATTGTCAACCCTTTCTTACTTTCAGGAAAAACAAACAGTTGATCTGATCCCCAAAGTTTTTAATCCTGTACTGGTAGTACACAAGCTCCCTGTGGATATCAGAGACTGGACAATCTTTTTCCCCTTATTATGAGTGTTTGAGAAAAGGACCAAAAGCTAGACAGCATGCTTCAGAGCTACGTTAGTTATGACACTGGGCAAGGAGGAGGGTTAGTGCACATGGTGATGCTATACTGGTGAAAGGCAAGGAACGAGAGGAGGTTTAGTGCACATGATGATGCTATACTGGTGAAAGACAAGGAACGAGAGCAGGGTTAGTGCACAGGGTGATGCTGTACTTGTGAAAGGCAAGGAACAACTGCTTGTATATCAAGATATACAGATCAGACACTTTTGGTGGAGATGACAGCTTTTAACAAACTCTGTATTTCACTGCAAGAATTTTAGGAGGCCAAAGCTGTTGGCTCAAGGTTGGCAGGGTCAATTTTTCCAACATAATGTCAAGATACCAAGCTGCACTATTGTCCACCTAGGAGATGCAAGATGTAGGTTGTGGTTCTGCAATTTCTTAACTAGTGGACTATGTGCCATTGGACTCGAGGGGCAGACAAGACTGAAAGGTGCAATTTCACATACGTATAAGCCAATTCAGAGGAGAAAGCACCATCGATGCCAATCGCCAGTGTAATGTCCAGGTTACTCCTTTGACACCTGACAGAAGTCTTTCCACTTTGCTATGTAAGACCTCCTTGTAATCAATTTTCTAGCCTTCCTCATGAGTTCTAGCAGGTCCTAAGCACAAAGATGCCCAAAATAAGAGTCATTCCTCCCAACTGCAAGGTCCAGTACGGACAGGTTGGGATTTATAAGGGGGGATTCCCCTGCTCTGCTTCATGAGGCTTACATGCTGTGATAGAATATGAAGAATTTCCCTTGCCAGCTGTAGCAGCTAGGAGAATCACTGCTGGCTTGACTAAAACAGGGCATATCAGCATCATTTCTGCACCTCTTTCTTGACTTTCTGAATGAACCTGGCATGCAAGGGAATGGGAGAGAAAGTATACATAGATAAACCTTGCCAATACAAGGAGAATGCATCCATCACCTGAGCATTATTGTGGCAAGCTCTAGAGTAGTATTTTCTCAGTTGTCTGCTTGGAGAAGCAATAAGGTCCATCTCTGGGACACCTCACCTATTTGGTGATCTCCAAGAATGTCTCCATGTGCAGCATCCATACAGTCATGTGGTTTTGCAGAGGTCCTAATTTGCTGGTCTGCCATGGTACTGTCCTGAGTAGGGACACAGGTTGTACACAGGGTGCACAGATAGAAACTGCATTACAGCACATGTTCCCCGACTTGTACTGGCAGACTGCATACATAAGAGGGGGTGCCTCTCATTTATGTAACATCACTGTGGTGTCGTCTAACTATCTTTGATGTCCCAAGCACCCATATTACCTTAAATGATTTCAGTGCTAGTATCTCCTGGATGTTCATGCTCCCTTGACATGTCCATTTCTCCTGCACCTTGATAGTTAGGATGTGAGGATCTGTGGTCAGTGTCTGGTTTGGAACAGTTGGTCAGAAGGACAATCTCTCTCAGACCTGTGCTACCCACCAATCTAGTTCCCTTCTGACACAAGGTAGCACTGGTGTGGTAACTTCTAAAGGGTCCACACATTGATCCCATATGTTCCCCAGGACACAATGCAATTTCCTCATGGGGGGGTCTGGCTATAGAAACTGATAGCTGCCATATGGCCCAGGATGTTTGGTTATCTGCCTGGCTGAATACTTGGGGTTTGTCTACCAAGGTTCAGAATAGGCTGATTAAAAACTGGTTCTTCTCACCAGGAAGGAAGCCACAACATTAACTGGAATCTGGAAGGACCAAAGGAAAATTATTCCCTAGACAGTACACAGATATGATTTTTCACCTACTGATGGTGAACTCCAGGCTGCTCTGACATTCAAGGGTATACTCTATTGCAGTCTGAACCTCTAATACTGTTTCAGCTCAGTTTTGCAGTGTGCCATTACTGGGCCCAGGCATTTTGTAAAACACCCTGGACATGGTAGCTAAACCAAGGGACAAGGAAACATACTAATAACAGATTTTCTGCGACAGATCTCAAAGCCCTATTGTATGTCACTGGAAGATGAGAACATATAAAGAAGCATCTCTGAGACCCAGAATAACAGAAGACTTTCACGGCTTAGGAATATGAGGACTTCCAGAAAGTACAGTTATGTACACTTACCATAAATGTAGATGTTCAAGTATATTCACTGTTGCTGTCATCACATTTGGGTTAGTCCTGCCATGGTAGCCCATGGCTAGCCCGAATACCAGAGACTTAGTATCTCTGCATCAGTTGCTGTCACTTGAGGACTGACGTCAGGTCGTCAATAGTATAAAAGAAGAGAGCCAACCCCATTATATCAGTTTTTCTTGCCCTAACCTGTCAGGAGCCCCCAAGTAGGAGGCCAGGTTCTGGTGGAAGAACCCCACCAGTGGAAAATAAACACCAATACGTCCCTTGTAAGGAAAGGAGAACAAGTTATGTACTCACCATAACGTTCGATGTATGTAGTCCATCTCGCCTCACATTCTTACCCGTGGTTTGGAGCCGAACATCGGCTCCGACTCGGCCAAACTTTTCTAGCTCAAAGTCTTCTATTGGCTGGGCTAAGATGGTATCCCATGCTGCATTGCTCTATATCCCCAGATCTAGTTTGCTGTGAACACCAACACTCATACTCCATGCATAATAACACCTAAGGAAAGGAAGAACAAACCAAGAGTGAAGGGAGTTCTGAAAACAAGTCCTAACCTCCAGATCCTCCAGAAAGGGGGAAGGTGGGGGGGGTTAGTAAGAATGTGAGGCGAGATGGACTACATACATTGAACGTTATGGTGAGTACATAACTTCTTGATGTTATGTAGTCCAATCTCGCCTACATTCTTACCCGTGGGACAGCGTCCCCAGCACCTAAATCCTGGGAGGCTCAGTGGAAAATACTCCTGAGCACTGTGGAATCAAAGGAAGACCTGCCCTAGATACCACGTCCAACTTGTAATGAGTAACAAAAGTGTGAGGAGATGCCCAAGTAGCCGCAGCACAATTATCATCCATAGACAATCTGGCCTGATAGGCTGTAGATGTAGATACAGACCGAGTAGAGTGAGCCTTGACCGGGAACCGTAGATCTTTACCCCCTGAAGAATAAATGAAAGAGATGCAACTGGATATCCACCTAAACAGAGTGATTTTGGTGACAGGAGACCCAATTCTGTTTTCCGAAAAGAAAACAAACAACTGATCAGATTTTTCTGAAATCTTTGGTTCTGTGCAGATAAAAACTTAATTGTCTGTGTACATCCAATTGATGAAATTTAAATTCTGCCTTGTTTGAGAACTGGGGAAAAAACACTGGCAACTGAATAGATTGATTAAGATTAGTGATAGACGCCACTTTGGGAAGAAAGGAAGGGTTCGGTCTGACAGAAACCCTGTCCTTATGAAAAATCAAGTATGGGGGTTTTATAGAAAGAGCTTGAATCTCTGAAACACATCTGGCTGATGTGATGGCTACTAAAAAGACAGTCTTCCAGGTCAAGAATTTTAAACCATAAGTAGCTGCAGGTTCAAAGGGTGGTGAAGTCACTGAATGAGCCTCATATGAAGGAGCCATCAGACTAGGCTCATTAGCAACATGAAAGTTAGAAATCGCCGCCAATTGGACTTTTATGGTGGCGGATGCTGAGCCCTGACGAAAAAGCATAGACAAGAACTCCAAAACAGAAGCAATTGGAGCTGTGTAAGGGTCAATCCCTTGGGTATGAGCCCAGATTGAAAATCTCTTATGAGAGGAAGATAAAATATGAACTACCTCCAGTGAAAAATGATGAAGCCTAACTAATGACAGAAGTGGAGTAGCCAGGCTGTCAACCAGAGGGCCCGCAGAGAGGGATGGAGCTGCCCTGACATGTGTGTCAGTAAATCTGGTTGTGGGTCCAGAATCCAAGGCGCGTCCATGATGTAGAGATGAAGAAAAGGGAACCAAACCTGATGAGGCCAGTGTGGGGCAATCAGAATCATTCTGCTTCCCAAGGATTGCGCTTTCTGAATCACTTCTGACAGCAAGGGAACCGGAGGAAAAGCATATAGCAGACCGGAGGGCCAATCGTGGACTAGAGCGTCCCTGGGCGACTCCCCCTGAGGGGGGGGATCAACGTGAAGTAGCTGCTGCATTTGGCATTGAGAGGGCGGGTAAAAAGGTTGCAGCAAGGCTGACCACATCTGCGGAAGATCCGTTCTGCAACTAAATGGTTCAGGGACCACTCGTAAGGCATCAGAATAGCTCTGCTTAGCCTGTCTGCAATCATGTTGGACTTCCACGGAATGTGCATTGCCATCAGAAAATGTTGGGAAGACACTGCCCACTGCCAAACTCGCATGGCCTCTCTGCACAGGGGGGTATGACTTGGTTCCTCCCTGCTTGTTCAGATACCACACCACTGACATATTGTCCAAGTGGATTGCAATAGTCCCGAGAGGGAGAAAGCTCTGAAGTGCCTGCAATGCAAGCAACACATCTCTCATCTCCAGGACGTTGATATGCAAATGTATCTCGTGCTCTTGCCTCATGCCTTGGACTGTCCTGCCTAGATAATGCCCCCCCCCCCCCGCCACCCCATCTGGGAGGCGTCCATGGTCACCGTGGCAATTGGGGGCGGTGGAGCGAAGGGTTTCCCCCTGTCCAGATTGTTGGTGCAAAGCCACCAACTGAGATCCTGTTTGCACCTGTCCGTGAGTAAAATAGGGTGAGAAAGTGGTAGCCTTTGGAGAGACCACTGAGCAAAGAGGAGCCATTGAAGGAGCCTCGTATGTAATCTTGCTAGAGGGACTAACATAATTGTCGCAGCCATAGTCCCCAGGAGTTGGAGAACCCATCTTGCCTTCGCTCTTTTCAGAGGGAGCAGGGCGTGAACTTGTTACTGTAAGGCTCTGATTCTTTCCTGTGGTAGAAACACCTGCATTTAAACAGTGTCTAGTTCTGCACCTATAAAAATGACATATTGTGAGGACAACAAGGCAGATTTTTCACAGTTCAATGTTATGCCCACCTGTTGACAGAGAGTGATGGTGGCGTCCCTGGTCTGAATTAGTAGATGCCTGGTGGTGGCAGTGAGGAGCCAGTCATCCAGATAAGGAAACACTTGGAATCCTTGACATCTCAGGTGAGCTGTCACCACTGCCATACATTTGGTGCACCTTGGGGCTGTGGTGAGACCAAAGGGCAGGGCTCGAAACTGAAAATGACTGGCTCCCAGCCAGAAGCGTAGGTGACTCCTGGATGCCCTATCCATTTTAATATGGTAGTAAGCATCCTTGAGGTCGATGAAGCACATCCATACTTCTTTTCCCAACAATGGGAGAATTGACTGCAATGTGACCATATGGAACTTGGACATTTGTACATGGTTGTTCAATCGGCTGAGATCCAATATGAGTCTCAGGTCCCCTGTTCTTTTCGGCACCAAAAAGAATCTTGAGTAAGTCCCTAATCCGATCTGGTCTGAGGGGACATGCTGGATGGCTCCTTTTTCTAGCACCTTTGAAACCTTTGAAGCCACATAATCCCTTTGACTGGGTGGAATGTCCGGAATTTTCCTGACTGGAGGGGGATCAGATGAAAAGGGGATGACATAACCTCAGGAAATTATTCGTAAAACCCATTGGTCCTGGGTGATGTTTTGCCAGGCCTCCGGGTACAATGCTATTCGACCCCCGACTGGCTCCGGAAACACACAGTCAGGCCTCCCATCAGGAGCGATGGTAGGGAGAACCACAAAAGGAGTCGCAGTCTCCCAAGTTGTGGGGACCTCCTCTGCCTCTAGGGCGGCATCTTCCTGAATAACCTCCTGCTCCTCTGCCTCTGGAGGGGGGCTCACCTTGTGCACCAGGAAAAAATCTCTGTAATTTTTTGAACCACATCTTTCCACCCCTCTGGGTCTTGGGATAAGGCATACAGAGAAGGGAAAAACAGACCCCTACAGCAGACAGAGTTTTTCCCTCCTGCTCAAACTTGGTGAGGGTGTCTTTCACCTTGGTTCCGAACAAAGAGGAACCATCAAAGGGGGCATTGGTAAATGAAGACTTGAAGGCCTATGCAAAATGACAAAGGCGCATCCAGGCCTGCCTCCTAAGGGCAACTCCTGAGCTTGCTGCCCTACTCGCTCCCTCGACTGCATAGGAAATCAGCCTCATGGAGGAGTTAATGATAGAATTCAGGGTAGACATCTGGGCATTAACCATCTGGGCCACTGCCTCAGAAAAGTTACCTGTGAGATTATCTCCAAGCTCCTTGAGATCTCTCTGGAGCCATGTAAAGTGAGATAAGTAGTTCAGCGACTGTTAAGGCAAAGGTCGCTGAAGAGAGGGTACGCTTCCCATACCGGTCCATGGTCCTAGACTCCTTGTTAGGAGGATGGATGGAGGAAGAAGTCTCGGCTACTTCCTTCTGGGTGGCCGCTGTCACCACCATGGCATCCACAGGGACTCCCTTGGATAAAAATTCCTTACCCTTCCTTACCCGAGGGAGCAGACAGAAATTTATTAGGTCTCCTGGGGACAGGTTCCACAGAATCAGGGTTCTCCCACACCCTTTGACAAATCAAATCCAGGAGCTCGTCAAAGGGTGGGGACACCTAGGAGGCAGAGGGCTGAGCACTGAAGGCCTTCGGGAAGACAGACTCCTCCTCGGAGGGGGCTTTGGATGGCCAGTCACTTCTTTGTTTCAATATCTCTATGATGTCAGAGAAAGAAACATCCTCAGAGGATGACTTGGGGGACCACTCCGATTCCTCAAGGTCAGTATCTGAGGTGAGAGACATCCTGGGAGTCTATGTGCTTCCTCTTGCACATTTTCTTTATAGAGGGCTCCTCAGGCAAACACTCTGAGGGGGCCCTCAAATTTGGGTTCACTCATGGGGGTACCCTGAAGCCTTGGGGTGCCGCTGTCTAAAGACAGGAGGTGATCAGAGACCCGCACCAGAGTGGTAGGGGACAGAATGACTGACCCACATGATGTTGCTGTCAGCGCACTCCACATGGCCTCAAAGGTTGTCCCCCCTGAATCCAAAGACCGACCAGCCTCCGAGGCCATGACAGGAGTCTAGGTTCGCTGTGCCGAAGCACCGAGAGGGAGACTAGGAACCGAAAGATGTCCCGAGGATTCTCCCTCAGGCCCAACTGAAGAATACAGAGTCCTGAATCCCGTGGACTGCGCCGACTGTGTCGGAGCTGACGTTGGCACCAATAAACCAGGAGGGGCCATCGGAACCAACCTGGAAACATCACACGGAGCCAAGCACTCCGGCTCCAAAGACTGGGATGTGCTCGGAGGAGGAAGACTCGAAGTAGGTTGCAGGATGGGCTCCGGAGCCGACTGGGACGGAGCCAAGAACAATTTAGCCAAAACCGGTGACTGAAGGAGTCTCTGCACCACCCTATCGACATCCACATCAGATAGTGTCCTGGAGGATTTGGAGGACAGGGAGGGAGATCAAGATCTCCTCTCAGGTGACACTTGCCTAATACTAGGCGATTGGCTCTGAATAGGTTCCAATATAATTGGAGCCGACGCCGGTTCCGTCATCACTGACACTTCCTGCAGCCCCGAGGACAGTGGAGCTGAGGATGTCGAAGCTAATTTAATTACTTTCTCCGGTGGCTCCGAGGAGACTGAAGGAGCCGGAGACCTCTTTTTCGATTTAGTGGATCTAGGTTTAGAGCTGGAAGCAGATTCCAGACCCTCTTTGAACGAGGGTTTCAAAAGTCCCTTCAGAATGAACTTATTCTTTCTTTCCTGAAGTACCCTGGGACTAAATGCATGACATAAGCTGCAGGACTCCTGCAGATGGATTGCTCCCAGACAATAAACACATACCAAATATCCATCGGTAATGGACATTTTATAGTCACACTTTGAGCATTTCTTAAAGCCAGAGGGCTTATGCTCCTTTGAATCTTTAGACATCTTAAGAAATTACCACAATCACAAAGACAAAAAAATCACAGGTACTGAACCGACTGGAGAAAACAGTCACAAATTACACCACACTGAGCGTGGGAAAAAACTACCACTAACCAACTTTAACAAAAACAATCCTCAGATACACACACAAAGGGGACTAAGACTAAAACCTCTAATTTAAATGGTTTTAGACCAACAGTAGTACACACACAAAGGGAACTAAGACTAAAATCTCTAATTTAAACGGTTTTAGATCAGAACTAGAAAAACAGGGAAGCAAGGGGACAGGTGAGGTCCTCTAACTGAAACAGGCCTAGCCTGTTGGAACAGCTAGTGGGATACCAGAAGTGGGATACCAGAAAAAACAATCACACACACACACACCGAAAAAAATTTCACAAACACCAAACTAGGAATAGCTATTAAAATAGCTTTTGTTTGTAATAAATTCTCTCAAGAAGAAGAAAAAAAGGTACTTAGCCACAGCCAAGAGCGAGACCACGTCCGAGCTACACGAGCGGCAAACAAGATCTGGGGATATAGAGCAATGCAGCATGGGATACCATCTTAGCCCAGCCAATAGAAGACTTCGAGCTAGAAAAGTTTGGCCGAGTCGGAGCCGATATTCGGCTCCGAACCACGGGTAAGAATGTAGGAGAGATTGGACTACATCAACAAGTTAGATACTAAAAGGAGAAAGAGAAGAAAGGGGGATGGAGGGAGGGAAACCAGGACTGCAACAGTGAATACACTCCAATATCTACATTTATGGTAAGTGTACACAACTGTACTATGTTCTTCGTGTTTCACTGTTGCAGTCATCACATTTGGGTACATTCCCAAAGCTGAGGAAAAGGGTGGAGGCAGTCAACAAAACTAGGGGCTGGCTAGGATGCCCTGCAAGAATGCAGAGGCAAACTCTGTCCTGAATTTTTAGGAGAGAGGTAGGTGGTAATGCTTGGTAAAACTGTGAATAGATGTCCAGGTGGCAGCCTCCAGGATTTCCCTAATGGGGACTCCTCTGAGGAAAGCTGCAGAGGTTGAGGCTGCTCTGGTGGAGTGTGTCCTGACCCCCTTGGGGGGGGGAGGCTTTCCATGCTGTTTGTAGCAGAAATGGATGCAGTGTGCTATCCATTTGGAAATAGTTTGTTTGGTGATGGCTTTGCCTTCTGCCCCAGTAGCAAAGCTAACCAGCAATTGATCAGACTTTCTGAAAGATTTAGTCCTGTCTAGACAGAAGCTGAGTTGTCTGTGCACATCTACAGATTGAAGAATCCTTTCCCCCTTGTTCTGGGTATTAAGAAAAAAAGGTGGGCAAATGAATGGATTGGTCAAGAGCCACACCAGACACCACCTTGGGCATGAAGGATGGGTTAGTTCTGAGGGTTACCCTGTCTGCATGGAAGATGATGAAGATTTCCACAGCCATGAGTGCTTGCAGCTCAGATAGCATTCCTTCTTGCCATCACTTCAGCCAGAAGAGTGTCTTCCAGGAGAGAAATTTTAGCTCTGCAGAAGCAGCTGGTTCAAAAAGGGGGAAGGATTAGCTTTCCCAATACAAAGTTAAGGTCTCAAGCAGGTGGTGTTGCCCTTCTGGGTGGCCTCAAGTTGCTAGCCCCTCTTAGGAACTGTTTGATCAAAGGGCATGAGAAAAAGGGGCTGCTCAGTGGAAAAAATAGTAAAAATAGCAGAGGCATGAATTTTTATAGAAGAGAAAGAGAGGCCTCTGTGCAGTAGGTCAGCTAAGTAATCCAGGATGAGAGGGAGGGAGGGCTGTGCCGTATTGGCTCCCTTAGTCTGGATCCAGGTGCAGAACTTTTCCCATTTATCAGCATAAGACTTTCTGGTGCTAGGACGTCTGGCCTCATGGAGAACATCCAGAAAGTACAGTTTTGTACCTACCATAAATGTAGATGTTAGAGTGTACACCCTGCTGCAGTCATCACACTTGGGTTATCTTGTCGTCAGGCGGTCCCGCAGTCGGCCTGAATTCCAAAGTCTTGGTCCGGCGTCGGTTGCTGTCGCTTCTTCCCTGACGTCAGTGCGCCAGGGGTATATATAATGCATCCAATGCCATTTTCTTCAGTTTTTCTTGCCCCAGATGTCAGGTGCCCCCAAAAAGGTGGTCAGTAATTAGTACCAATCTAAGAAATTTAGCACAAACACAACATCCCTCCAGCTATAAGCAAATACATCAGGAAGGTATTGTAAAGATTTAGTCAGTTAGATCTGAGGGGATGGAGGGAGGGTAATCTGGACTGCAGCAGGGTGTACACTCGAACATCTACATTTATGGTAGGTACAAAACTGTACTATGTTCATCGTGTTACCCTGCTGCAGTCATCTCATTTGGGTAGAATCCCAAAGCTAAGGATGGGAGGAGGAGTCAAAGAGAGTTAGAGGAGGCTAGAAGGCCTTGCAGAACTGCAGTGGCGAAGCCAGCTCTAGTCTTAGAGTAAAGTGGTAAGTGGTAGTGTTTGGTGAAGGTGTGTACTGAACTCCAAGTTGCAGCTTCCAAAATCTCCTTGGTTGGGACCCCCCCTGAGGAAGGCTGTAGATGTAGCTGTTGCCCTGGTAGAGTGGGGCCTTATGGTAGCAGGAACTGGTTTTCCATGATGGGTATAGCAAAAACAAATGCAATGTCCTATCCATTTGGAAATGGTCTGTTTTGATATAGCCTTCCCTTGTGAAGCTGTAGCATAGGATACAAAGAGCTGGTCAGATTTCTGAAAACCTTAGTTTTATCCAAATAGTAACGAAGTTGCCTGTGAATGTCCAAGGAATGCAGGAGTCTTTCTCCTTTGTTCTGTGGATTTGGAAAAAAGGTGGGGATTTGGAAAAAAGGTGGGTAAGTGGATGGTTTGATTTAAAGCCACACTGGATACCACCTTAGGCATGAAGGAAGGATTAGTTCATAGAGAAACTCTGTCTTGATGGAAAATGAGGAAAGGTTCTACTGCCATTAGTGCCTGCAGCTCTGAGACTCTTCTGGCTGAAGTTATTGCTAGCAGCAGGGCAGTCTTCCATGATATAAACTTTAGATCAGCAGAGAAAGCTGGTTCAAAGGGAGGTAGCGTAAGTTTTTCCAGAACAAAACTGAGGTCCCATGTTGGTATAGGTGCTCTCCTGGAGGGCCTAATGTTTTTTGCCCCTCTGAGGAACTGCCTTAGAAGTGGATGTGAAAATAAGGGTGGATCCATGTTGTAGTGGGCTGAAATAGCTGATGCGTGGATTTTAATGGATGAAAAAGAAAGTCCTTTGTGCAACATCTCAGTTGGCTGTAGAATCTGAGGCATGTGAGGCGGAAGGGTATTTTGGCCTTTAGCTTGGTTCCAGGCGCAAAACCTTTTCCATTTGTTCGAGTAGGCCTTCTTGGTGCTGGGCCTCCTAGCTTCCAGAATAACATCCATAACTGCTTGAGGAAGAGAAGCTGGCTGGATGCTTAGGTGATTTGCCATGCAGCCAAATTTAAGGTTTTGAGCTGGCTGTGTAGAATCTGGTTTTGCTGTGTGAGCAAATGGGCAATTTGTGGTAAAATCCAAGGTGGGCCCTGGGCCATATTCCTTAATAGTGGGTACCAGTGCTGGCGTGGCCAGTCTGGGGCTATGAGTATCAGTCATGGTCTCTCCTTTCTGACTTTCAGAAGCACCTTTGTGAGAAGAGGCAATGGAGGGAAGGCATATACTGTCAGGTTTTCCCAACTGAATGAGAGTGCGTCCACTTTCCAAGCTTGATGGTGAAGTGTCCTTGTACAAAATTTTGTTAGCTGATAGTTTTGGGGGCTGGCAAACCGGTCTATGTCTGGGAGGTCCCAGTTTTGAGTTATCATTGCAAATACTTGTGGATCCAGTTTCCACTCGTGGGGATCCATGATGTTTCTGCTGAGGTCGTCTGCCAATGTGTTCTTTTTTCCTGGCAGGAATTGAACTTGTAACTGAACTTGGTAAGCCAGTGCTGTGTTCCACAAGGTCACTGCTTGCCTACATAGACGGTAGGAGTGTGTACCCCCTTGTTTGTTTATGTACCACATTACTGTGGTGTTGTCTGTCCTTATTGTAAGTTGTCCTGGATGTAATAGGTTCTTGAAGGCTGTCAGAGCATTCTGTACAGCTAGCATCTCTTTTTGATTCATAGGTTCATAGGTTCATACTAGGCTATCTGCCCGAGGGCATTTATAAGCCTAGCCCATAGTTTTGTGGCTTACGCCACCCCTTTAGTTTGGAGAAACTATGCCCATTATTTTGCTGTGCCTCTGTCGAGCATTGACACTGAGGTAACCCCTGGGGTGTATCTGCGATCTCCCATCCATTGGTCAAGATTCCTCTTGAACAAGGCCAGCGAGGTGCTCTGCCTCACATAAACCGGGACTTTGTTCCACAGCATAGGGAGTCTTTGGGTGATGAATCTATCCCTCCAGCACGTCCTATTAATAACCGTGTCGAGGTTTAAGTCTCCCGCCCTTGTGCACTTGATGTGCAGATTCCTTTGATCTGCAGTCCATATGCCTTGAACGCACTGTCCTGCCATGTGTGCCCCCCAGGAGTAGTCCGATGCATCTGTTGTCATAGTTTGCCTGGCTGGGGGGAAGGTGAATGGCTGACCCTTGTTGAGGTGACATGCCTGTGCCCACCATAGAAACTCTTGTTGAAGGCAGGAAATAAGAGATATCATTGTGTACAAGCTGTGGCTGTGTTAAGACCATACGCTTTTTAGGTACCACTGTAATTTCCTCATATGCAGCTTTGCAAATGGTATTAGTAGTATGCAAGATGCCATGAAACCCAAGGCCTGCAGAATTTTTCTTGCAGGCAGTTGGGTCTTTGTTGCCATTGTTTTGAAATATTGAGTCAGTTGTAGTTGTTTGCCTGGCGTCAGATAAGCCTTCTGGGCAGTTGTATTCAAGCTGGCACCCAGGAATGTCATATTTTGTGAGGGTACTAGTTTTGATTTCTTTTCGTTTACTGTGTACCCCAGGCAACTTAGAAGATGTTTTACAAAAGCCAGATGTTGTTAAGAGGATGTCCTTGCTTTCTGCTTGGATGAGGCAGTCATCCAGGTATGGGTATATTTGGATTCCTCTTTGTCTGCAGTATGCAATTACTGGTGCCAGGCATTTTGTGAAGACCCTGGGTGCAGCGGATAAGCCAAAGGGCAGTGCAGAGAATTGGTAATGGGTTGAACCTGCAATGAAACGGAGGTATCTTCTGCAACCTTGTCTGATAGGGACATGCAGGTATGCCTCCTTGAGGTCCAACGTTACTAGCCATGCTTTCTTGCCCAACATGGGAAGAAGCTGCTGTAGTGTTAGCATCTTGAATTTGGGTACTTGTAAGAAGGTGTTTAGAATTGAAAGGTCCAGAATTGGTCTCCAGGCATTGTCCTTTCTGGGGACTAGAAAGAGTCTTGAGTAAAATCCTTGGCCTTGCTCCCGTGTAGGTACCAGTTGAATGGCTCTCATGTCCATGAGAGCTGTAATTTGTTTTTGTGCCTCTGCCCATTGATTTTGTGGCAGGTTTGGCATTCCTTATTTCGTTGGCAAAGTGTGGAAATGGAATCTGTATCCTCATGAAATTATGTCTAGGACCCATTTGTCCTTTGTGACGATGTGCCAGTTGTCTGAAAAAAGTGCTAGTTTTCCTCCCAAGGGAGCTGCCAAGAGAGTGTTGCTTGGCCATATGAGGTGTAAGTCATTGAGTTTGCCTTCTAGTAGTTTGGGGCCTGTCTTCTCCTCCCTTCTGTGTTGCAGTGCCCCATTGTCGAGGTTTGTATTGGGCTTGTGGTTGCCCTCTGCCTCTTGGGTGTCTGTATTTACCCCTCTGTGGACCAATTTTTTGTTGACCAATTTCTGCTGAAGCGAGGGGGCTGTACCTGTAGAAAATCTTTGACTGTCTGCATAGATTTTGCCTTATCCTTCATTTTCTTTAAGACTTCTTCTGCTTTAACTCCAAATAGGACATCCTGCTGTAAGGGAGCATCTAGAAGCTTTGCTTTAACATGATCAGGCAGAGTTTGTTCCTTTAACCAAGCATGCCTACGTATAACAGACCCAGTGACAGCTGCTCTGCAGGAAGCCTCTAAATAATCAAATCCACATTGTAAAGTATGTTTGCCCACCTGTTCAGTTGCATGCAACAAATCCTGCATTTCTTTCAATTCAGACTGTTGAGGAAGTGTGCTCATTTTTTGTCTTAACTGAGACATCAGAAATTGCTGATATTTTAGCATGTGAAATTGACAATTTAGTGCTCTCATAGCTAGAGTGGCTGAGGTGTAAACCTTTTTCCCCCACCTGTCTAGTGCTCTGGAGTCCCTTTCAGAGGGTACAGGATTTTTCGCCATAGAAGCCTTAGCCCCTTTGGGGCCCTGGGAGATAGTCTCTGGATCAGCAACAGGGCTTTTATAAAGGAATTTGTGGGAGTCAGGCACTCTATAATATCTGTCTGGTTTGGCTGGAGCAGGAGGCAGAGAATCTGGATTCAAACTAGATTCTAAGTAAACATAATCCTCCGGCCGACCGAAGGGCTGCCTGACGACAGGACAACCCATTTGTTATGACTGCAGATGCATCCATGAAGGACATCTGGGGGGATGGCAAGAGGTCTGTGCTGGGGGAGTAAAAGAAACTCTCTGAGCCTTTCTTTGAGTCAGAGTAGTCCTGACCTTCCCAGTGAAAATGTTCCCTCATAGTGTGTAAAGTTTCCCCAAAGGAGTAGTCTTCAGGGGGAGAAGCAGAGGAAATGGAATCCTCAGCATCAGAATCTTCATAAGAAGAGGAGGAGTAATCTTGGTCCTCAGAGGAGCCTGAGGAAATAGACACTTGATCAGAGGAGGCATAATCTTCCTCTTGTCTAGGCCTTTTGTCGGGGGGGGGGTTGGGAACCCCTGATTAAAGAGATCAAATCTTCCGCCATTTTAAGCATCTGTTTCTTAGGCATGGGGCCTTGAACTGGAGACTGAAGTGCAGTCTTTTTTGGTTTAATAGGAGTCTTAAGCTTAGAATACGTTTTTATGGTGAGCGTCGTCGGTCTGAAGACACCTTCAGAAACTGAAGGTGTTTCTGCAGCACCGACGTCTCTTTCTGCAGTGTCGTCGGTAGGGGCTAAACAAAATGGCTGCGTTGGCCTAGCACTCTCCTCCAAAGGCTCTGAAGCGGTCTCGGGTTCCAAATCTACGGTAGTCAGGGGCTGCGTAGGAGCCTCACTGAAAACTGGTGAACCGGAGACTGGCCCAGCCAAGGCCTCAGAGTCTGGCTTGGGTCTAGGCTACCTGTCCTTATCCTTGCATTTTTTGTGCACGCCGGTAGTTGGTTGCTCCGACGGCATTGTGTAGTTACATTTTCTACCGTAGTGTCGTGCGAAATCAAAATGTCTTTTTATAGTACGCTTATTGAACCTAGCACAAAAGCGACAACCAGTGACGTTGTGGTCTGGGCCTAGGCAAGGTATACAGTAAGAATGAAAATCCTTATGAGGTATTTGCTTCCCAAAAGAAATACAATTGTTAACTTTTTCTGACATGGGTCTGAGACAAGCAAAGTTTCACCAACGGGGTATTTAGCTTTATTGAAGACTACGGATCTGAAATTCGACTTCGAAAATCTCAGGAGTCGGCCGACCGGCACTTGCAAACTGCTTCTGCTTCGGGCACAGCGCGGCAAGAAAGACTGAAGAAAATGGCATCGGATGCATTATATATACCCCTGGCACACTGACGTCAGGGAAGAAGCGACAGCAACCGACACTGGACCAAGACTTTGGAATTCAGGCCGACTGTGGGACCACCTGACGACAAGATAACCCAAGTGTGATGAATGCAGCAGGGTAACACGATGAACATCCTGTTTACCAAGGTTGGCAGATTTGTTCGAGGTTAGGGAATAAGCCAAGCTGCCAAACTGAGCGTCTGCAATTGGGGATTCATGAATTTCCCTTCCCTTCCATCTGGGTCAGGAGGTTTGGGATCTGAGGAAGATGCCATGGAGGTAGTGGAGACTGGCTGCGCAGCAAGGGGTACCAATGTGCCAAGGCCAGTCTGGAGCTACAAGAATGGTCTTTGGCTTTTCCTCCATCATTTTGAGCAGTACCCTGGGTATGAGAGGTAGGGGAGGAAAGGCATAGACCAATAGCTTGCCACCCATGTGGGTCCAGAAGATATCTGCTTAACTGGTCTGCCAGAGAGTTGAGAGAGCCTGGTAGGAATTGTGCTAACAGGTGTAGTTGCATTGCAGAGGCTTTGTGCCAAAGAGTCATGGCCAGCCTGCATAGAGAGTAGGAGGGAGTCCCTCTCTACTTATTGATGTACCACATCACAGTGGTGTTGTCTGTTTTGATCAGGAGATGCTCTGGAGAGAGAATGGGCTTAAAAACTATAAAGGCATGCTGCACAGCCATCATCTCTTTTTGACTGATGTGCAGAGGGATTTTCTGTGAGCTCCATTGGCCCTGTATGCACCTGCCAGCCAGGTGTGCACCCTGATGCATCTGTGGAGAGGGTCTGGGTGGTGGGGGGTGGGGAGAAAGGCATTCCCTTGTTGTGGGAGTATGCGGTTGCCCAAAGAAAATCTTTTCTGAGGCAAGGAATTACAGGTAGAGTTTCCAGTTATTGAGAGTGTTGACACCAAAGGCTCTTTAGGTACCATTGAAGTTTCCTCATATGCAGTCTGGCATATGGAATGAGTAGTATGCAAGATGCCATGAACACCAGAGCTTGCAGGCTCTTCCTTGCAGATAGCCTACTTCTCTCAACTAGCCACCAGGCCCCAGGTATCAGGAAAATTTGTTTCTATGTAGTAAGGTATGCATCTGGGATGCTGTGTCCAGACTTGTTCCCAGGAAAATTATCCTTTGGGCGGGCACCTGTTTGGATTTCTTTTCATTGATCATGTACCCTAGGGAGGTTAGTAGGGTCTTTACAAAGGCCAGGTGCTTGAGCAGCTTTTCCTGGCTGTCTGCCTGAATAAGACAGTTGTCTAGGTAAGGATAAATCTGAATATTTCTTTGTCTACAAAAGGCCATGTCCGGTGCCAGACATTTTGTGAAAACTCTAGCTGCAGTAGGTAAGTCAAAGGGAAGCGCAGAGTACTAAAGGTGTTGAGATCCTGCCCTGAACCTTAGATATTTCCTGCACGATTCCTTGTTAGGAATACAGAGGTAAGCCTCTTTTAGATCCAGGGTGGCCAGCGAAGCATCCTTGGAGAGCATGGGTAGCAGCTGCTGGAGTGTGAGCATTTTGAATTTTGGAATCACCAGGAAGGTGTTTAGAATGGATAGATCGAGGATGGGGCACCAGCTTCCCTCTTTTCTGGGCACCAGAAAAAGTCTGGAGTAGAAACCTTGGCCTATCTGTTTTGCAGGAACATGCTCTACTGCCCTCATAGAGAGCAGGGAGAGGACTTGCTTTTGAGTCTCTGCCCACTGATTTGGTGGTAGATCTGAGAACCCTTTTGGGGTTGGGAAGGGTGTGGAAGGAAAATTTGTATCCCTGAGACACAATGTTCAGAACCCAGTGGTCCTTGGTAATGGTGGCCCAGGTGTTTGAGTGAAAGGAGAGTTTTCCTCCTAGGGGTAAGTGACAGTGGGCAGGGGTGGAGGAGATGAGTCACTGTGAGTTCTTACCATAAGGGGTGGATTAGAACTCCCTGGTTTTGAAGTTGAGGTAGTCCATTGCTTAGATCTCTGCATTCCCTGGGGCTGCTGTCTGGGGGGTCTGGTACCATGAGGCCTAGGCTGGGCCAGTTTACTGGGAGCAGGAAAGGACTGATGTTTGGCGGGACAATGCCTGCTGAACCTAGGTGGTTGGATCTGCAAGAAATCCTTAACTGTTTGCATAGATTTTGCTTTTTCTTCCATCTTAAGTTATCTTTGTGCAAGGGGGCATCAACAATTTAGATTTGACATGGTCTGGCAGGGGCTGTTCCTTAAGCCATGTATGCCTTCTAATGACAGATCCAGTGACTGCTGCCCTGCAAGAAGCTTCTAGGGTGTCAAAACCACAGTGTAAGGTGCGTTTAGTTACTTGACTTGCAGAATGCATTAACTCGTGTAAATCTTTAGAATCTGCCCAAACAGGAAAGGAAGACATTTTTTGTTTAAGGAGTTCCAAGGTATATTGCTGAAATTTCAGCATATGGAACTGACAATTTAGTGACCTAACAGCAACAGTAGCTGAGGTGTATAGTTTTTTACCCCATCTGTCCAATGCTCGGCAATCCCTGTCTGAGGGGGTGGGATTCTTAGCAGAGGTTGCTTTAATTCCTTTTGGCCCTTGAAAAATGACCTCAGGGTCAGTTGTAGGATTTCTAAAAAGGTATTTGTGTGAGTCAGGGACTCTCTAGTACCTATCTGGTTTTCTGGGAGCAGGAGGAAGGGGGACAGGAGTGAAGCTGAATTTGAGGAAAACATCCTCTACATCCAGGACTGGGGAGATGGCCAAGGGTCTGTGTTATGGAAGATCTAGAAATTCCCAGAGTCTCTTTTTAGACTGAGGGCAGTCCTGACTCTCCTATTGGAAATGCTCCCTTAAAGTATGCAGGGTTTCCCCAAATAAAAAATCCTCTGAGGGAGAGGCTGAAGGAATGGAATCCTCTGCATCAGAATACTCATAAGTGGAGAGGGGTTGCATGTCTTCATATTCAGATGTATCAGATTCATCTGACTCTTGCTCAGACAAAACTGCAGGGGACAGATCTCTTTTCCTTTTGGAGGGGGTAGCTTGGCTTCCCTTGATCAGCATGATAAGGTCTTCTGCCATTTTAAGCATTTGATACTGAGGCAAGGCAGCAGGCACCTGAGAGTGGGTCTGTTTCTTGGGTGTGGTTCATACCCTGGGCCTAAGAAACTCGGCAGTTTTAGAAAGAACGGTAGCTGCAAAGGAAGACGTCGGTTTGTGTCGAGATTCGGTAGTGCGAAGGACTTCCTCGGAAATCGGTGCCTGCTCAGCGGCTCCAGACCCATCAAGGTAGAGATGACCACAGAATCCTTAGTTGAAGAAGAGTTTTACAGCATACCAGACTCCGAAAGGGTCTCAGTAGCAGCCTGCGAATCAACAGAAGTGGGCATCAGGGTCTGCGAAAGCACCAGAGTACCAGAGAACTGACGACTAACTTAATGGAAGCGTAGTTAGTAGGCTTGGACCTGTGCGGTCTGTCTCTGTCTTTATCTTTATGTTTTTTCAAAAGATCTGCTGTCGGATGGTTTAAAGAAGCCATATCGCAATTCGAGGACAAGCAAAAATATCTAGGGCCAAGGGATGTCGTGGTTTGGGCCTAAACAAGTGATGCAGTAAGAGTTGAAGTCTCGGTGTGGTATTTGCTTTCCACAGGCGAGACAATTATTAACTTTTTCTGACATTGGTTAGTGCAAGAAAAAAGGATTGCCAATGGGGTACTTAGCTTTAGAAGACTTCAACTTCAGTTCGGTAGACGAAAACTAAGGTAGCAGCTGACCAGCACTCATGCGAACTGCTTCTGCTTCAGCTTCCACAGCAAGAAAGACTGATGTAATGGCATTGGCTGCCTTACTTTATACTACTGACAACCTGACATCAGTCCTCAAGCAACAGCAATCGATGCAGAAATAGTAAGTCTCTGGTATTCGGGCCAGCTGAGGGCTACCCTGGCAGGGATAACCCAAATGTGATGACTACAACAGTGAAACACTAAGGACATCAGTTAGCATTTTGAATTTTAGCACCTTTAGGAACTTGTTTAACCTTGACAGGTCCAAGACAGGTCTCCAAGGTCCATCTTTAATTGAAAATATTAAGTCATTCACTCCAATGGAGCTCAGGAAGTTTGCACTGTAGCTTCCAGTGGGCGGAGCCTAAGCCTTTTGCCAGAATCAAATTATAAATCCAAAAAGACAGGGAAGAAACCACGATGCAGCACCAGTAAATACAACACTTGTAGTCAGATCAGACGAAGCGCTTTTCGTTTATTGCAGTGAACAAACTTCTTCAGATAAAACCAAGAATCAAATTATGCCCACACATTTGAAACAAATGTTCACATCTCTGGAACCATAGCAGTTATGAAAGAGGAATAAATGGTAAACTCTTCATCACAAACTATTTTTACAGTTGTAGAATTCTTTAGGTTCTAGGTCTTAAACCAAATTTTATAAGTCATGGTAAGCACAGTAACTATTACATTTGCAATAATTTGAAAACAACTTACAATATCTCAGCAACCACTCTCAAGTTGCACACATATTGTCAGCAACATTTTATTCATCTAGGTGAGAGCTTTCATATGAGGCTAAAGAGTTCTGTCTTGTTACTTGGTTGTTGAGATATTTAGAAAAATGTGAAAATTTATCTATATGAATATCACAAAACAACAATATATTATTACCTGCACTAGACAGGTCAAACATGAATGCAGTTGAGTTTGCCACTGTGCAAATTTTAAGATGAAATATTTTAAAGCTTTGTACATAGCATGGTTTTAGAATTATTGATACAAATATGAACAAGCAATATTTGACGCCTAGAGGCATCAGTAGAAGTTAACTGCAGATGCACCTGGAGGTATCACTTGGATATAATGAGTTAATACTAGAGTACATGTTTCTTCTTGTTGGTTTGTGGTATCCTTCTCTATGACATCCTGAACCAGCATGTCTACCAGAACTAGTGCCATTTTTTTCCTCAGACCTTTGGCACAGAAGGGAAAAGTACAGTTTTGTACCTACCATAAATGTAGATGTTCGAGTGTTCACACTGCTGCAGTCATCACACTTGGGTTATCCTGCCGTCAGGCGGTCCCGCAGTCAGCCAGAGTTCCAAAGTCTTGGTCCGGCGTCGGTTGCTATCGCTTCTTCCCTGATGTCAGTGTGCCAGGGGTATATAAGAGGCATCCAACGCCATTTTCTTCAGTTTTTCTTGCCCCAGATGTCAGGTGCCCCCCAGTAGGTGGTCAATACATATTGCCAATAAAACATGTAAAGAAAATACAAAGGATACCTTCAGTTACAAGCAAATACACCACAAAGGTTGTATCAGATAGAAAGGTATAGAAAAGTTCAGCTAGGTCAGAGGGGATGGAGGGAGGGTAACCTGGACTGCAGCAGTGTGAACACTCAAACATCTACATTTATGGTAGGTACAAAACTGTACTATGTTCGTGTTACACTGCTGCGGTCAACACACTTGGGTTGAATCCCAAAGCTAAGGAAGGGTGGTGGAGTTAAACAGGGTTTGGAGAAGCTAGTAGGCCCTGCAGAACTGCAGTGGCAAAGCCAGCTCTAGTCTTAGAGTACAGAGGTAAGTGATAGTGTTTGGTGAAGGTGTGCACTGAACTCCAAGTTGCAGCTTCCGAAATATCCTTGGTTGGTACCCCCCTGAGAGAGGCTGTTGATGTAGCTGTAAGCCCTGGTGGAGTGGGACCTAATGCTAGCAGGTACCGGTTTCCCAGGATGTGTGTAGCAGAAACGTATACAATGTCCTATCCATTTTGAAATGGTCTGTTTCTGGATGGCTTTTCCTTGTGATCCTGCAGCATAGGATACAAAGAGCTGGTCAGATTTTCTGAAAGCCTTAGTTTTATCCAAGTAGTAACATAATTACCTGTGAATGTCCAAAGAGTGCAGGAGTCTTTCTCCCTTTGTTCTGGGGGTTTGGGAAAAAGGTGGGTAAATGAATGGTTTGGTTTAGGGCTACACTGGATACCACCTTTGGCATAAAGGAAGGGTTAGTTCATAGAGCGACTCTGTCTTGATGAAAAATGAGGAAAGGCTCCACTGCCATTAGGGCCAGTAGCTCTGAGACTCTTCTAGCTGAAGTTATTGCTAACAGCAGGGCAGTTTTCCATGATAGAAACTTTAAATCAGCTGAAAAAGCTGGTTCAAAGAGCAGCAGTGTAAGCTTTTCCAGAACTAAGTTGAGATCCCAAGTTGGTGTTGGTGGTCTTATGTTCTTAGCCCCTCTGAGGTACTGTCTTAGGAGTGGATGTGAAAATAAAGGAGGATCCGTGTTGTAGTGAGCTGAAATCACTGAGGCGTGGATCTTAATAGATGAAAAAAAAATTCCTTTGTGCAACATCTCAGTTAAATATTGTAAAATCTGAGAAATGTTTGGAACAAGGGGATTTTGGCCTTTAGCGTGGTTCCAGGTGCAAAATCTTTTCCATTTGTCTGAATAGGCTTTCCTAGTACTGGGCCTCCTGGCCTTACAAGACTTTCTGCAGATATATAGAGCTGAGTACATTTTTCTGCATTATTCTGTATTATAGAGCTAAATTGTTGCTTAGATATCTGTTGGCTTAGTGTTCTGCAAATATACACAGATCAGTATATATTTTTTGGGTTTTATAATTTGCACTCTGATTCCTCACATCTCTGTTGAAACTTTCTTCCCCACACCCCTCATTGTGGTTTATATTGCTTGTGTGTTGTTAACTCAAGGTTCCCTTAATTTGAACTGTTAATAGCAGCAGTCTGCATTTAAAGTGGAACAGCCTTACAAGACTTTCTGCAGATATACAGAGCTGAGTATATTTTTCTGCATTATTCTGTATTATAGAGCTAAATTGTTGCTTAGATATCTGTTGTCTTAGTGTTCTGCAAATATACAGAGATCAGTATATATTTCTTGGGTTTTATAATTTGCACTCCGATTCCTCACCTCTGTTGAAACTTTTCCCGACCCCCCACTCCCTGTTCTGGTAGTAGTTTAAATTTGGTGGCTTTTGCAGTGCCCGCCCCACTGTAGATTTGATCTAGGACACTCCCCCAGTCCCATCTCTTTACCGCATTCTACCTAATAAACCCTTTCTGCACTTGTTTTTAGTCCTTTTTAATTTAATTACATTTTTCAAACTGTGTGGACTAATATTGCTACATACTCAAGTGTGCCAGCTTGCACTGCATGTGAATTGTTTTTACTACTGTTTTTGCTACTTTTCTGAAAAAAAAATAAAAAAATTGTAAGCCTGTTTCCTGCCTTTCTTGTAATTAGTGTTCCAGATACAGATTTGCTGTATCCAGGATTATTTGTAAGCTTCTGAGCCCCCAAGTCTTTCTGTGTTGGAGGGAAGCCTTCTAGCTTATCAGTGGGAGTGGTAAGCACTAGGTAACCTGTCTACCACATAAGGAGTGGTTCTGGCCCAGAATTTGTAGTTATTGGCCATTTGGGTGGTCTTCCATCTCTCTCAACTTTCTGATTTGAAGGCCTGCATTTGCACTTGTTTCTGTCCTGTAACTCCTGGGCCCATCTCATTTGCTCACTCAAAAAAAAAAATCTGCTTTTACTGTAATTGTGTTTCTTCCTACTTTATTTTGCTTTTGCGTCATCTTAAAAGTACTCAATTGTATTTATTACTGCTTGGTGTAACTCATTCTAAGCCTTTTAGTTTAAGCACTTGGGCTTCAGACCAGTTGTTTTACATTAGGAAGGTTTGTGGTCTGCACTGTAGTGGCAGAACAGGTAGCTTACATCCTTCTAAGTTGGGAACAGCTGATTGAGGGCTCACTGTCTGTAATTCTAAAAGTGTATTAATTCTGGTTTAAGCACTTGGGCTTCAGGCCAGTTATTTTACATTAAAAGGGTTCGTGGTCTGCACTCTTGTGGGAGGAGAGGCTGGACTCTGCCCTTCTGAGCTAGGAATTTCTGGTTAAAGGCTTATAGTGCCTGCATATTTGAAATGCTTCTTACTGAAATTGGTACACCTTGTTTGCTGTAGCATAGACTAGATCCAGGCCTGCTGAATCTAGCTTTGTTTGTATAACTTGAGCACTAATCCAGGCATTCTTTAAAGTATTCAATTGTATTTATTACTGCTTGGTAGTAACTTGATTAAAGTGTAGCTATCATTCTAAGTATTTTGGATTAAGCACTTGGGCTTCAGACCAGTTGTTTTACATTAAGAAGGTTTGTGGTCTGCACTGTAGTGGCAGAACAGATAGCTTACATCCTTCTAAGTTGTGAACTGCTGATTGAGGGCTCAGTGTCTGTTATTCTAAAAGTGTATTAGTTCTGGTTTAAGCACTTGGGCTTCAGGCCAGTTATTTTACATTAAGAAGGTTCGTGGTCTGCACTCTTGTGGGAGGAGAGGCTGGACTCTGCCCTTCTGAGCTGGGAATTTCTGGTTAAAGGCTTATAGTGCCTGCATATTTGAACTGTTTCTTACTGAAATTGGTACACCTTGTTTGCTGTAGCATAGACTAGATCCAGGCCTGATGAATCTAGCTTTATTTGTATGCTGCTTGTTTGTTTGCTTGTTATTTCCCTGAAACGCTAAATCCACCTAAAACGCGGCTTTTCAGCACTTCTGTGGATCCCTAGTGATATCTGCATTGCTTACTGTACTTATTTCCTTGTTTCACTTGAAAGATAGTTACTATTTGTCGTTTTTGCATTTAAGTTACCTGAAACACATTGCATTTAAGTTACCTGGCACTTGCTCACTAAAGCAATTATATAAGTCAGCACTAAAATATTAAAAGCACTACACCCTCACAAACTCCCCTTGAGTACCTTGGTCCCCTTTGGCCCTTTTTTTTCAATTATAAAGGAATTCCCAATACTACTCTAGCATGTCCAAAGGTCAGTTGACAATCTCCTCTCCGGTCCAGCTGGTGAATCTCGGAATCTTGAGGCAATGTTACAACTGCCTCTTGTACACAGACAACCCTCTCCTCCTCCCAACAAATTCAAACACATGTGAGAGATGCAACCATATAGCCATACTGGAGGCTAAGCTCTCTCAACTCAGTGCTGGTGAAACCAGTCAGGAGGAGAAGGAAACCACACTCACTACAATTCCAATCTCACATAGACCTACCACGACAGCAAACCAAACACATAAAACACACAAAAACATACTCGGAGGCTTTAAATAAAAATCTGCCTAAGCAGCAGAGACCTCCAAAGCAGACACCCAAGCAACCGCTACCCCAAAACAAAACTCGTGCAACACATAGCTCACAAAGCCAGTGTGCTGAACAGTCACAGCCCTTAAGGCTAAACAACACACCTGATACACTTGTAATAGGGGACTATCGTCAGGCACACTGACATCCCGCTCACCAGCCTGAACAAGGAGAAGGTCACGGTGAGCTGCCTGTCGGGCGCTAGGATCCGCCACATAACACAAGCACTTGGGTCACTCCAAGGCAAGTACAAATATGACTCTGTCATTGTCCATGCTGGTGTGAATGACCTGAGACGTACCTCCCTGGACTACATGAAAAGAGACATAGAGGAGCTCTCTGAGCATGTAGCCCAGGCGGTATGACCCTGACCTTGAGTAGCATCTTACCCTCACCAAGAATGATGCCACAATATGAAGACAAGATGATCAATTTCAACAATTGGCTTAAGTATTGGTGTCATTCAAAGGGGATCCAATGCCTGTCAGCCTGGGATGACATGCTCGATGAGCCACGATGCTTCGCTAGGGACGGCTTGCACCTGTCACCCCTGGGCTTTCGGATATTGGCAAAGGCTCTTGCTACCCCCATAGTGCCTTTTTTAGGCAAGGCTCAAAAGACAAACCCACCTCCATAGGTATCACAAGGGATAAGAAACTAAGAGTAATGCTACTCAATGCCAGAAGTCTAAACCTCAACATGCATGCACTCGAAACTCTCCTTAGCATGGAGAACATCGATATCTGTGCAGTAACAGAAACCTGGTTCAAGGCTCCTGAGAGCACCCCAGCACTACCAGGTTATACCTCATACCATGCTTTTCGGCCCCAAAACTTGGATCGTACTACAAAAGGAGGGGGAGTATCAATATTAGTCAAAGATACCCACACCTCCAGGTTGGTGGCACAGCACGAAGCATCACAGACTATCCACGTGTAACTAACAGTGGGTAAAACTGTCTTCCAGTTTATAGCCTGCTACAGACCACCCTCCCAAACCCAGGAACCGCACTCGGCCTTCGTGAGAACATTGGAAAATATGAAGGTCTCTCCAAACACCATTATATTGGGCGACTTCAACTACCCAAACATAGACTGGGAGCATTACTCTAGCTCCAACACCCTAGCCCAAAGGTTCCTAGAATTTATAAACTCAAATGCTATGGAACAACTTGTTACCACTCCCACAAGAGGGGAAAACATACTGGACCTGATCATCACCAACATGGGGACTCTATGCTCCAGACCAGAAGTGTATCCCTCACTGGTAAGATGAGACCATAAAGTAATCTCACTGGATATTCACATCCCGACTCCACCCCCTGCCCTGAAAACCACAGTGAAAAACCTCTCTAAATCAAATTTCACACTCCTCAAAACTGAGGTGGAATCCTTCAAAGCCCCCGGGCCTGTGAAAAATATGGCCCAGACCGCAGAATCCTTTATAAACGCATTCTATGAACACCTTCAGGAATGCATGGATCATGCAATCCCTAATAAAACCAAGACCCAATCCTCCAAAGGCAGATGTCCTGTCTGGTGGACCCCAGCCATAAACAAACTATACAATAGAAGGAGGAAGCTACTACATAATAGAGCAAAATCCCAAAAAGGGAAGGCATCTCTGATCAGTATTAGCAAAAAACTACGGGCACTCATTAAATTGTCTAAGGCCAGCTTCGAGAGAAAAATTGCACAGGACACTAAGGATAATCACACAGCTTTCTTTAGCTATGTTAGGAACCTGGGTGGGAATTCCCAGATATGCTCAGAATTAGTCCAAAATGACAAAAAATACACCGAACCCACAGACATTGCCAACATCCTAGCTGACAGGTTCAGTGCAAACTTCTCCCCCCCCCTCCCCATCAAAAGGGCAAATATTTATCCCAGCAGAGTGCTGCCCCCCTGACATCTCAGATGCTCAGGTAAGAGCTGCCCTCTCCAAAGCAAAAAACACAGCATCAATGGGACCAGACAGTGTCCTGGGCTGCGTCCTACATGAACTCCAAGAAGAGCTAAACCCAAACATAAAACTAAATGTTCAATCTAAGCCTTACTACAGGATATGTACCCAAAGAGTGGCGTACAGCAACAGTGGTCCCTCTCCACAAAGGTGGTGCCTCAACGGATCCTGGAAACTATCGCCCCATAAGCCTGACTAGCTTGGTCTGCAAAGCTATGGAAAGGATCATCATGGACCTCATAAATAAAGATATTGGGGACCTACAGACACTGAATCCTACCCAGTTTGGCTTTGTTAAGGGCAGATCCTGCCTCTTAAACCTGGTTGATTTCTTTGAAACAGTCACCAAGGCCATTGACGAGGGGAAGGTGGTCCACACAGCCTACCTGGACCTCGCAAAAGCCTTCGATACAATACCCCACTTGGGCATTATAGATAAGCTCAACAGCTTAAATATAAACCCCTATGTCACTAGATGGGTTGCAAACTGGCTCAAGGACAGAACTCACATGGTTAGAATTGCTGGAGCCATGTCAGACTCCAAACCAGTTACAAGTGGCGTCCCCCAAGGCTCAGTCCTGGGACCTCTCTTGTTCAGTATATATTTCTCGGAGGTACAGGCCAACACGGAAGGACTGTGGCTGACTAAGTTCGCAGATGACTGCAAACTGGGCTCCATAACTGACTCTCCAGCCGACACAAGCATCCTCCAAAAGGGCCTCATAGAAACAGACAACTGGTGCCAGAGCCATGGCCTCAAGCTAAACGCCAAAAAGTGTATAGTCATCCCCTTTGGCAAAAACAAAGTGCCCACAAATTACCACATAGGTGGAAATCCATTAAGTACAGAAGACGTAATTAGGGACCTGGAGACCCAAGTTGATAGCAATCTCTCATTTGACAACCACGTGGCCAAAGTGGTTAGAAAAACATTTTATATAGCCCACCTAATCATGAAGAGATTCACATCTAGATCAGGGAGGTCATCGTGCCTCTTTACTCATCCCTCATCAGGCCCATAATTGAGTACAATGCCCCTTTTGGGATGTACCTTACCAGACACCTGCAGCAACTGGAAAGACCCCAAAAGTACCTCACCAAGAGGATCATAGGGCTCAAACAGATGCCATATGCTGCCCGGTTAAAGAAACTCCAGCTCTACTCAGTGGCATACCGCCTGCTCAGAGGCAATCTGTGCCTGACGTATAAAGCCATGTCCAACCCGGAATTAATGGACATGCTGCACCTCAGAAAATCCAAATCCCATCGAGCTACGTGCTCAAGAGTCTTGAACCTCAGCACTGAAATAAATAGGACATGCTGGAGGGACAGATTCATAACCCAGAGGCTCCCTTCACTCTGGAATAAAATCCCAGTCCAGGTTAGGCAGAGTCCCTCATTGACTCTCTTCAAGAGGAATCTTGATGAGTGGATGGGAGATCGTAGTTTTACCTCGGGTATCACTTCTGTGTCACTGTTAGACAGAGGCACAGTATACTAACCTCGAAAAAGGGCATAGCAAAATTAATTTAAAATGGGTGGCGAAAGCCAAACGCACTCTGGCTAGGCTTATAAATGCCCTAGGGCAGATAGCCTAGTATGAACCTATGAACCTATAACAGCTTTAGATAGAGGTGTTGGCTGGTTGTTTAGGTAATTTGCCATGCAGCCAGATTTAAAGTCTTGAGCTGGCTGTGTAGAATCTGATTGTTTTGCTGAGTGAGCAGGTGAGGAATTCGGGGTAAAATCCATGGTGGGCCATGGGCCATGTTCCTTAGTATTGGATACCAGTGCTGGCGTGGCTAGTCTGGAGCAATGAGTATCATTTGTGGCCCCTCTAATCTGACTTTCAGCAGCACCTTTGCTAGAAGAGGCAGTGGAGGAAAGGCATACACTGTTAATGTTTTCCAACTGAATGAGAGAGCGTCCACTTTACAAGCTAGTGGGTGGAATGTCCTTGTGCAAAATTTTCGAAGTTGGTAGTTTTGGGGGTTGGCAAACAGATCTATGTCTGGGCATCCCCATTTTTGAGTTATCATTGCAAATACTTGTAGATCTAGTTTCCACTCGTGGGGATCAATGATGTTTCTGCTTAGGTCGTCTGCCAATGTGTTTTTCATTCCTGGCAGGAATTGTGCTTGTAGTTGAACTTGATAAGTCAGTGCTGTGTTCCACAAGGTCATTGCTTGCCTGCATAGGAGGTAGGAGTGTGTGCCCCCTTGCTTGTTTATGTACCACATTACTGTGGTATTGTCTGTCTTTATTAGGAGTTGTCCTGGATGTAAGAGGTCCTTGAAAGCTGTTAGGGCATTCTGAACAGCTAGCATTTCTTTTTGATTGATATGCAGATGCCTTTGATCTGTAGCCCATTTGCCCTGAATGCACTGTCCTGCCATGTGTGCTCCCCAGGCATAGTCTGATGCATCTGTTGTTATAGTTTGCCTGGCTGTGGGTAAGGTAAAAGGCTGACCCTTGTTGAGGTGACATACCTGTGCCCACCATAGAAACTCCTGTTGAAGGCATGGAATGAGTGGTATCATTGTTTCCAAGCTGTGGCTGTGCTGAGTCCATACGCTTTTCAGGTACCATTGTAATTTCCTCATATGCAGTTTTGCAAATGGTATTGGTAGTATGCAAGATGCAATGAATCCCAAGGCCTGCAGAATTTTTCTTGCAGGGAGTTGGGTCTTTGTTGCCATCATTTTGAAGTATTGAGTCAGCTGTTGTTGCTTGTCTGGCGTGAGATAAGCCATCTGGGCCATTGTATTCAAGCTGGCACCCAGGAATATTATGTTCTGTGAGGGCACTAGTTTTGATTTATTTTCGTTTACTGTGTACCCTAGGCAACTTAAAAGGTGTTTGACAAATGCCAGATGCTTTAAAAGTATGTCCTTGCTTTCTGCTTGAATAAGGCAGTCGTCCAGGTATGGGTATATTTGAAATCCTCTGTCTGCAGTATGCAATTACTGGTGCCAGGCATTTTGTGAAGACCCTGGGTGCAGTAGATAAGGCAAAGGGCAGTGCAGAGAATTGATAATGGGTTGAACCTGCAATAAAACGGAGGTATCTTCTGCAATTTTGTCTGATAGGGACATGCAGGTATGCCTCCTTGAGATCCAACATTACTAGCCAAGCCTTCTTGCCCAGCATGGGAAGAAGCTGCTGTAGTGTTAGCATCTTGAATTTGGGTACATGCAGATAAGTGTTTAGAATTGAAAGGTCCAGAATGGGTCTCCAGGCTTTGTCCTTTCTGGGGACTAGAAAGAGTCTCGAGTAAAATCCTTGTCCTTGCTCCTGTGTAGGTACCTGTTGAATGGCTCTCATGTCCATGAGAGCTGTAATTTTTTTTTGTGCCTCTGCCCATTGATTTGGTGGCAGGTTTGGCATTCCTTTTATCCTTGGCAAGGTGTGAAAGTGGAATCTGTATCCTTGTGAGACAATGTTTAGGACCCATTTTGTCTTTTGTGATGATGTGCCAGTTGTCTGCAAAAAGTGCTAATTTTTCTCCCAACGGAGCTGCCAAGAGAGAACTGCTTGGCAGTCTGAGGGTTAAGTCATTGTGTTTGTCTTCTGCTAGCTTGGGGCCTGTCTTCTCCTCCTTTCTGGGTAGCGGCACCCCATTGGCGAGGTTTGTAAGGGCCTTGTGACTGACCTCTGCCCCTTGGGCATCTGGATTTGCCCCTCTGTGGTCTGTCAGAAGCTGGAAAGGACCAGTTTTTTGTTGGCCAATTTTCTGCTGAAATGAGGGGGTTGAACCTGTACAAAATCCTTGACCGTCTGCATAGATTTTGCCTTATCCACCATTTTCTTTAAAACCTCTTCTGCTTTTACACCAAATAAAACATCCTGCTGTAAAGGTGCATCCAATAACTTTGCTTTAACATGATCAGGCAGGGTTTGTTCTTTTAACCAAGCATGTCTACGTATAACAGACCCAGTCACTGCTGCTCTACAGGAAGCTTTCAATGAATCAAATCCACATTGTAAAGTATGTTTGCCCACCTGTTCAGCTGCATGCAACAAATCCTGCATTTCCTTGAAATCAGGCTGTCCTTGAAATCAGGCTGCTCTGAATGTGTGTTCATTTTTTGTTTTAATTGAGACATTAGGAATTGCTGATATTTCAGCATGTGAAACTGGCAATTTAAGTCTCTCATAGCTAGAGTAGCTGAAGTGTATACCTTCTTTCCCCATCTATCTAGTGCTCTAGAATCCCTTTCAGAGGGTATGGGATTTTTAGCAATGGAGGCCTTAACCCCTCTGGGACCCTGGGAAATTGTTTCTGGGTCAGCAACAGGGCTTTTATATAGGAATTTGTGTGAGTCAGGGACTCTGTAGTATCTGTCTGGTTTGGCTGGAGCAGGAGGTAGAGAGTCTGGGTTAAGACTAGATTCTAGGTAAACATCATCCACAATGTCTAACACAGGAGGGATAGCAAGTGGTCTGTGCTGGGGAGGTAAAAGGAACTCTCGGAGCCTTTTCTTAGCATCAGAATAATCCTGGCCTTCCCAGTGGAAATGTTCCCTCATGGTATGTAAAGTTTCCCCAAAGGAGTTGTCTTCTGGAGGAGATGCTGAGGGAATAGACTCTTCAGCATCAGAATCTTCATAAGGGGGAAAAAGAGTATTCCTGTTCCTCAGAAGAATCTGAGGAAAATTAAACCTGGTCAGAGGAAGCATAATCCTCCTCTTGTCTTGGCCTTTTATCAGGAGGGGGATGGGAACCCCTGATTAGGGTAATTAAATCTTCAGCCATTTTAAGCATCTGTTTCTTAGGCATGGGGCCTTGTACTGGAGACTGATGTGCAGTCTTTTTTGTTTTTAAAGTAGTTTTTAGCTTAGCATAAGATTTGATGGTGAGTATAGTCGGTCTGAAGACACCTTCTGCAACCGAAGGTGTTTCTACTGCACCGGAATCTCCTTCTGCTCTGGAGTCGGAAGGGCCTAAAGAAGAAGGCTGTGATCGCCTAGTACTCTCCGCTTGGGAATCAGAAGCCGTCTGGGGTTCTAAATCAGCAGTCGTCAGGGGCTGCGTAGGCGCTTCACTGAAAACCGGAGAACCAGCGACTGGCCCAGCAGAGGCCTCGGAGTCTGGTTTGGGTCTAGGCTGCCTTATCCTTGCGTATTTTATGCATGCCAGTCGTCGGTTGCTCCGACAGCATGGTATAATTACATTTCCTACCAAAGTAATGTCGGGCGAAATCAAACCGACGTTTAATAGTTCATTTATTAAACCTAGCACAAAACCGACAACCTGTGATGTCGTGGTCTGGGCCTAGGCAAGGAATACAAAAAGAATGAAAGTCCTTATGAGGTATTTGCTTCCCACAAGAAATGCAATTGTTAACTTTTTCTGACATCAGACTGAGGCAAGAAAAGGTTCCCCAATGGGGTACTTAGCTTTATTGAAGACTTCGGTCTGAATCTCAGGAGTCGGCCGACCAGCACTTGTGAAATGCTTCTGCTTCAGGACCATGGTCTGAGGAAGCGTATCAGGAGATACGCGAAAGCGCTTACCACAGTATCAAATAAACCTTCGATATTTTACTTTTTCAACGTGGAGAGTCTGAAGTTTGTATTTTATATTATACATTCAACTGTTTAACTTGAGACTCTTCAGCTGCAGTGATCCGTTCTTTTGTATTTTATTGACTTTAATCTTTACATCATCCCAGTGATTTGCCAAAAAACAATTTTTATGAGTAACAGATGAAAATATGAGGCTCAAATCTGGACAATCTGCAAAAATTTGTACAGTTGAGCGGTATGACAGTGCTACCAGCTTCTTTCAACTTTCTTGTCTTCTTCTGCGTTACTTAAAAAGGAAAACTGTAGGAATTTTAGCCTGTCCTAAATTCCTAAATCGGATTTCTTATACTGCTTCCATTTTTTTCATCACCTCCTCAGTACTCATCCCTCCTCAGTACTCATCTCCCACTACTTCTGACTTAGTTTTGTCTGCAAGTTTATGATGTATTCTTGATTGTACTTTTAAAAGGAAAATGCATTACAAATATGAAGAGCACATTTTGTGCAGTATATAAAACTGAAAAATGTTTGGTTGATTTCTACTTATCTTTTTATGTATAATGATAATCTCTTGAAATGTTTCCTCATTATGACTTGTACGCAAGATCAAATAACTGCTTCACTTAAAACTGTTTCACTTTGTTTATATTTTCCCCAAATGTAGACGGTATAACAGTTTTTAGAAGGTAAAACAATTACTTTCCCAGAGTTGTAGGAAGAAGAAGTAGAGCAGCTAATGTGTCTGGAAATAAGACATGGACCAAGATTCCTAAAAAACTTGCTCTCAGCCTAAGTTACCACTTACATGGAGAACAGTTGTTTTGGAATCTGGTCGCCCTACAGCTGATTTGGAACCTGGTCCCCCTAGTACATCTGTTTATAAACAGACCTTAGACAAAATAAGTCATTTACACTGAAAAGAGTAGGTCTTTCGAAATCAGAGCAGATTTACACCGACAGCACCTCTTCTGGAATCAGCCCCAGTGCATCTTTAAACAGAAGGTTTACTTAGGATGGGTCTCATTAGACAATGGATGCAGTTTCTATGAGCCGTCAGACACAATCAGTCTTTGTAGCATTGAAAAGTACAGTTGTGTAAACTTACCATAAATGTAGATGTTCGAGTGTATTCACTGTTGCAGTCATCACACTTGGGTTATCCTGCCAGGGGTAGCCCTCAGTCAGCCCGAATACCAGAGGTTTAGTATTTCTGCATCAGTTGCTGTCGCTCCAGGACTGACGTCAAGTCATCAGAGGTACAAAATCAGGCAGCAGATGCCATTACATCAGTTTTTCTTGCCCCAACTGTCAGGAGCCCCCAAATAGGGAGCTAGGTTATGGTGGAAGAACACAATCAGTAGAAAGTAAATACCAAACATTCCCTGTAAGGAGAGTGGAAGAGACAGCAAGAGAGAGATAAGGGGGATGGAGGAAGGGAAACCAGGACTGCAACAGTGAATACACTCAAACATCTACATTTATGGTAAGTGCACACAACTGTACTATGTTCTTCATGTTTCACTGTTGCAGTCATCGCACTTGGGTTGATTCCCAAAGCTGAAGAAAACGGAGGAGGCAGTCAAGAAGACTGGGGGCTGGCTAGGATGCCCTGCAAGATGGCAGTGGCAAAGCCTGCCCTGGATTTGGAGAAGATAGGCAGGTGGTAATGCTTAGTTAAGGTATGAACAGAAGTCCATGTTGCAGCATCCAGGATGTCCCTGGTGCGGACCCCTCCGAGAAAAGCTGCAGACGTGGAGGTTGCCCTGGTGGAATGTGTCCTCACCCCCTTTGGGGGCAGTGTCCCATGCTGTTTGTAGCAGAAATGGATGCAGTGTGCTATCCATTTGGATATTGTTTGTTTGGATATGGCTATGCCCTCTACCCCTGCTGTGAAACTAACTAGCAATTGGTCAGTTTTTCTAAAATATTTAGTCCTATCCAGACAGAGTATGAGCTGTCTGTGCACATCTAGAGAGTGCAGAATCCTTTCCCCCTTGTTTTGTGGATTAGGGAAAAAGATAAGCAAATGAATGGATTGGTTTAGAGCCACACTGGACACAACTTTAGGCATGAAGGATGGGTTAGTCCTGAGGGAGACCCTGTCAGCATGGAAAATGATGAAGGGCTCTACAGCCATGAGTGCTTGTAGCTCTGAAACTCTTCGAGCTGAAGTGATGGCCAGAAGCAAGGCTGTTTTCCAAGAGAGGAATTTTAACTCTGCTGAAGCTGAAGGTTCAAAGGGGGGTAGGGTGAGCTTTTCCAACACAAAGTTAAGGTCCCAAGCTGAGGTAGGAGCTCTCCTGGGTGGCCTTAAGTTGTTAGCCCCTCTTAGGAACGGTTTGATGAGAGGGTGTGAAAAGAGAGGTGGCTCTGTGCTGTAATGAGCAGAGATGGCAGAGGCATGAATTTTAGTAGAAGAGAAGGATAGAACCTTGTGCAATAGGTCTGCTAGGTAAGCCAGGATGAGAGGCAGGGAAGGCTGTGCTGTTTTGGCTCCCTTAGCCTGTATCCAGGTGCAAAACCTTTTCCACTTGTCAGCATAGGATTTTCTAGTGATGGGGCGTCTGGCCTCACATATAACATCTAGGACTTGTTTGCTTAGGCTGGCAGCTTGAGAAGACGTCAGGGAATAAGCATGGCTGCCAGGTTGAGGGTCTGCAATTGGGGATGCATGAATTCTCCATCCTTCTGGGTCAGGAGTGTTGAGATCTGAGGTAGGTGCCATGGTGGCAGAGGTGACAGGCTGCACAGCAGTGAGTACCAGTGCTGGCGTGGCCAGTCTGGGGAAATCAGGACTGCCCTGGGTTTTTCCTCCTTTATTTTGAGCAGTACCCTTGAAATGAGCGGTAGAAGGGGAAATGCATAGACTGAGAGGTTTACCCATTATAAGGATAGAGCATCCAATTTCCAGGCCTTTCCAGGTCTGCACTGGTTTGGAAGAAGATCTGGGAACCCTTTTGGGGTTGGCAGAGTGTGGCAATAAAATTTGTATCCCTGGGACACTTTGTTGAGAACCCATCAGTCATTGGTAATAGAGGCCTAGTTGTTTGCATGGAAGGAGAGTTTTCCTCCTAGGGCCACAAGCAGGTGAGCAGAGGTAACGGGTGGAGGTGTAAAGTCACTGTGAGTCTTACCATAAGTAGGTGGCTTAGCACTCCCTGTTTTTGAAGAGGAGGAACTCCATTGCTTAGATCTCTGCATTCACTGGGACTGCTGTCTGGGGGTTCTGTTTCCCCTGGGTCTGGGCTGAGCTGGCCTGGAGGGACAATACCTACTGAACCTCAGAGGCTGGACATGTAAAATGTCTGTCTGCATAGATTTAGCTTTTCTTCCATCTTTTTTAAGAACCTCTTCTGCTTTGGTGCCAAACAGATTGTCCTTGTTCAAAAGACCATCTAGTAATTTTGATTTGACATGGTCTGGCAAGGTCTGCTCATTAAGCCAAGTATGCCTTCTAAAGGACAGAACCAGTGACTGCTGCCCTGCAAGATGCTTCTAGGGCATCAAAGCCACATTGCAAGGTGTGCTTATTAACTTGGCTTGCAGAATACATAAGCTCTTGTAATTCTTTATTTTCTGCACAAGCAGGAAAGGAAGACCTTTTTTGTTTGAGTAGTTCTATGGTATGCTGCTGATATTTCAGCATGTGGAACGGACAATTTAGTGCTCTAATAGCAAGAGTTGCAGAGGTGCATACTTTTTTACCCCATCTGTCTAAAGCTCGGGAATCCCTGCCTGAGGGCATGGAATTCTTAGATGAGGTTGCCTTAATTCCTTTAGGTCCTTGGGAGATGACCTCTGGGTCAGCAGTAGGATTTCTGAAAAAGAATTTGTGAGAGTCAGGGACTCTGTAGTATCTGTCAGGTTTCCTGGGAGCAGGAGGAAGGGTGTCAGGAGTCAAACTGGATTCCATAAAAACATCATCCACAACATCCAGGGCAGGAGGAATGGCTAAAGGTCTGTGCTGTGGTAAATCTAAGAATTCCCTGAGTCTCTTTTTTGACTGAGGGTAGTCCTGACATTCCCATAAGGTACGTAGGGTTTCACCAAATGAAAAAGCCTCAGGTGGAGAGGCAGAAGGAATGGATTCCTCTGCATCAGAATCCTCACAAGCAGAGAGGGGTTGCATGTCTTCATATTCAGAAGCATCAGAGTCATCGGACTCCTGTTCAGATAAAACCACTGGGGACAAGTCTCTTTTTCTTTTGGAAGGGGTAGCCTGGCTTCCCCTAATGAGCATAATAAGGTCTTCTGCCATTTTAAGCATTTGAGACTGAGGCATGGAAGCAGGTGCCTGTGCTTGGGTCGTCACTTTTCGAGCGTAGTTCATACCCTGAGCCTTAGACACTCTGTAGTTTTAGAAAGAACTGAAGACAAGAAAGAAGTCGAGTATCGGTAGTGCAAAGAACTTCTTCAGAAGCCGGTGCCTGCTCAGCGGCTCTGGACCCATCCAAGGTAGAGACATCTGCAGAATCCTTAGTTGAAGAAGAGTCTCGTGGCATACCGGACTCCGAAAGGGTCTCGGTAGTGGCCTGCGAATCCACAGAACTGGGCATCAGGGGCTGTGAAAGCACCTCACTAAGGACTGGAGAACTGATGACTAGCTTAACAGAAGTGTCATCGGCAGTTTTGGACCTGTGTGGTCTGTCTCTGTCTTTATCCTTACATTTTTTTTGGAAGATCAGTAGTTGGTTGGCTTACCGAAGCCATATCAGAGATTGAGGACTGAGAGAGAAAATATCTAGCTACAATAAGGGCCAGATGACGTATAGTTCTGGTGTTGAACAAAGCACAAAAGTGACAGTGAGGGACGTTGTGGTCTGGGCCTAAACAGGTGACACAGTAAGAGTGGAAGTCTCACTGTGGTATTTGCTTTCCACAGGCGAGACAATTGTTAACTTTTTCGAACATCGATTAGAGCAAGAAAAAAGGATCCCCAATGGGGTACTTAGCTTTAGAAGACTTCAATTTCAATTCAAAAATGAAAACTCAGGTAATGGCTGACTGGCACTGCTTCGGGCTCCTCGGCAAGAAAGACTGACGTAATGGCATCGGCTGCCTGATTTTATACCACTGACAACCTGACGTCAGTCCTGGAGCAACAGCAACTGACACAGTAATACTAAGCCACTGGTATTTGGGCCAACCGAGGGCTACCCTTGGCAGGATAACCCAAGTGTGATGACTGTAACAGTGAAACATGAAGAACATCTGTGCTGCTTAAAAGGAATAACTGCATTGAATTCAGGCACCCCTAAATCTGACTTCTTAAAGCACTCCTGTTTTCCTTCTCCTAATACTCTGATCTTTTATTTTATTATTTATAACTATACAGTACATTATTAACTGTACTTCTAAAACTACAAATGTGAAGAAGGCATTTTTTCATATTGTACTATTTTTAAATACATATATACTTGATTTTACTTCCTTTTCCTCCATTTCATTATGAGTTTGGAATCCTGTGTCCCTTTTGTAAGTTTAAGGTTTTGCAATACCTTTAAATTTTGATTACTGTTTTATTATTAACTTCAGTAACACTTAAGCACAATGTATTTTTTTACAGGAAAGCGTAGACAAGCTACTTAAAACTTCTTGTCAACATGAAAACTGGAATTTTATTATAATACAGCTAAAGTACATACTGAATTAAAAACACAAACATCTTTAGGTGCTTGTAAACAAATATTTTGCCCAGTGTTCTTCCTCGGTGACAGTTCTTAAAAGTATTAAACGACTGCTGGGTTTAGCTGAAAAGGAGATGATGAAAGCCCGAAATACAGAGAAAATGTAGCTAGCTCAACAAATAGCACACACACCTTGGGTGCAGAAAGCTGCGAGTTCTCTTAGGGAGAGGGTTGGCAAATTGGTTAATGCCTTTACCTCCCAGACACAGAGTTTGACTCTGATCTCTGGTTAATGTCTACGCTTGTAATACCCTGCAGACGAATTGCCAAGTGTTTACTTATAAACCCAAAAGAATAATGCATGTACATACCAAACTATAGATTACTATAAACAAAACTCAAAAAAAGGTCAGAGAAGCTGTTAACGAGCTGAATTCTTTACCACATTTCAAATTTCCGCCCAGCTGTTTCAGTTTAGAGAGGGCAAAGACCCTCACAGCTAAACTAAAAAGCTTTGGGATACCTTACAAATTCACATACTTTTTATCACTCAGTCATCTCAGTTTGATTTTTCTTCTCAGTGGGTAAAGACTCTGAAATGCCTTGACAGGCTAATGTATGCAAGACTGGATGGAAGTACTAGACTTACAAGTCTGCTGCTCCTATTTGAGATTAGAGCTCTCAAGCACCATACCAGAGTAGGAACACAATTTGTACACTTCAGTGTATTCTGACTTTCACCCACGTTGTATTGTGTTTGGAAAAAGAAGGTTTAGTCAGATTACAATGCTGGAGTGTAAAAAGTGACATTACGGTAATACAAACTACTTGGTGCCAACAGGTTTTAAAAACACTGAAGTTTTAAGCTTTACTAAGTATATCTCAACATTTTAGTGCAGTCACCCTCACTCCGACATCCAGTTTCAGTTTATAAAATGCTGCGCTCATTACACAATTTTAAGGTCATGATACAGATAAAGTTGCAAACATTATCCATTTCTGTTTACACAAACAGACATTTGCGGCATCCTAATGTATACAAAGCCATTCATTTTGTGAGAACTAGAGTAATTCTTCCCACAATCAGTTCCATTCCATACAGGAAACTACTTTTCCCAAATCAGTCAACAGAAACCTGTCCAATCTCCACCCTGTTTTGCCTACATAAAAGCAATAGTGATTCAGAGCAATCAGAATTTTCTTTTTATTATACAGTCAGTATCTTTCTCAACAAGTAGCCCCATTCTGCATATAAAAGTTACACTAATTATTCAGTTGTTAAACCAGGATGCAGACGCAGCTGTGCAAACTCCATATCTAATTGCCAAAATGCAGTACCACCACCACTCACCCCTTTGTTCTGTTTACAAAGAGAGAGAGAGAGAGCTCTGTCACAGACTAATTACCTCTGAGAACTGGTTTAAGAATTACATGAGATGTTCCGTTATTAGAAATGCACCGCTTGTTTACTTTGCAGTAAAAACTAGGGTGCCTTACTCTAATAACCATTCCTTTTTATATTTAACTTAATTCATTTTACATCATACAATGTACAAAGGTCTCAACACTCCAAACAGGGAGAAACAGAAAACAATTTTGTGTACGTCTGCTTTTAAATAATACAGTACAAAATAGAGTAACCAGGTGCCAAAAAGTTCCAAACAAGTACCAAACACCAAAACAAAGCACCTTGAGCCACCAATAAAACGAACTCCGACTTTACTGAATAATCCACAAATAGAATGCTTAACTTATTCACCGCGTTTTTCGTCAACTATGCAACTTCATCAGACAAACAAATCATGAACTCAAACCCCTAAATATATACGCTTCACAACCAGTCATTAACCAATCACCTTCCATTCTAATTAAAACACTTACTGAAATTCAATTCTCACAAAGGAAGCAAAACTGAAAGTCATGCATCAAATGTAAAATGAACTCTTATTGTCATAATAAAATCAAAAATAATCTGTTATATATATAAATATTAAAAATACACTAAAATACAATATATAAATTCATAAACAATTTGTATAAAAATTCTCGGTTATGTCATTCTTCCAAAAATATCCAGGAGCTCCACCATGTGGCCAACCTAATAAATCCATGTGGCCAACCTAATAAATTCATCAATGCTAAAAAGATTTGTTAATGATAAATATAATAAACAAATTTAAAAACCTAGGACATACAACTAACAACATGTTGAAACACATTGACATCTTAAAAAAAGGAAGGTCATAAAACTAAAAATAGACTCAATCATGCAGCTCTTAATGTGAGGATAGGCACCAAAGACATGTGTTCATTCAGCCCTGGTGCCATACAAGCCTCTAATGCCAATTACCAATGCAATTCCCTCATCTCTGTTCTATTTACCCAATCACCCCACCTAATATTATGTGGTATCAAGTACGAAAAACAGGAAAGTGGCCTCTTTGCATGTAATAATATGTTTATACATGGCATTGTTTAGGTCCTGCCTACGAATATCATACATGTGCTCATAAATTCTCCGTCTTAATGCCCTTTCTGTTTTTCCCACATAAAAAGAGGAGCACTTTTTGCATTCAGCTAAATATACTATTCCTTTTGTATCACAATTGGCATGAACTTTACTCAAAAGGAGTCAATCTCTGTCCAATAAATAATGGCACTCCTTGTTCATCACAAAACAACACTGTGTACACCGGACACATTTGTATTTTCCTTTTTTTTTCCTATTATTTAATTCACCTATTTGTAGGCTTCTTTCCAGTATGTTTTTAATATTCCTATCCTTTCTATAACTAAACATGATCGGTTGCTTAAAAATTGTATTTAAATCTGAAAATCTGGAAAACAATTTTCAGTTTCTATTAAATATTTTTAAGAAGCCCGACTCGCAGTTAAATTTCAATATATATGCACTGCTGTAGTTTTTCTCCTCATTTTCTTTATTATTATTCCTTACATTATTAGTTTCTGCATCTTTCCCTAGAATTGGACTAAATCTATCTTTCCTTCCTTCAATAACTTCCTTGATCACCTCATTAATCAGATTTTCTATACATTTCCTTTCTATAAACATCTTTTTAAACTTATGACATTCATTTTCAAAATCCTCTATCTTAGTCGTCACCCTTGATATTCTAATGTACTGTCCTTTAACTAAATTCCTTTTCTGCTCGAATGGATGAGCACATGTATAATATAAATAAGAGTTGGAAAACATATTTTTTCTATAAATCTTTCATTCAAAAGTCCTGTTTATTAAATTTTTATATACAGTCACATCTAAATAATTTAACCTCTCTTTATTTATATGTGAATTTCAAGAATCCAGTAGTTGAATTGATATATTGTAAAAATTCATCAGGTTTGTCCTCTCCATATACCAAAAAAGCACAGATCATCCAAATACCTTCTATAAATGCTTCAACAATTTTAATAGGGTGAGTTGAGTATAAATTTCTTTTCCCAAGTATTTAAAACAATATTTGCGTAACTGGGGGCACAACAGGCCCCCATAGCAACCCCTTTCAGCTGCCTAAAAAACTCCACTTCAAACACTATGAAATTGTTGTAGAGTACCAAATCTAACAATTCCATAATAACCCTCAATTCTCTCCAATTAAATTTCTTAGTATCAAGTAAAGCCTCTAAAAACCACTTCATACCCACTTCATGTGGTATAACCGAGAACAAATCTATGATAGCCACTGTTACAAAAATAGTCTTAGTATCAAACATCTGTTTATCTACATTTCTCAAAATCCCAGGAATCTTTTAAGAACCCTTCCTGCTCTATCCAAACTTTTTAAATTTTTGAATCAACCTATTTCGCTAAGGTATATGTTTTTGATCCATTGGCCGAAACAATTGGTCTAATCAGGCGATCCTGAATGTTTTTGGGTACTTTCACAATACCAAAAATAACAGGAATTAATGGTTTTTCAATAAATAAGAAATCAAAAGTTTGTTTCTCTGTTAACTCATCATTTAGAAATTCCCTGAGTGCCAAATCAATTTTAGAATGAGCAATATTAATTTCATTAATAGATACAGTCTCATATTTCATTTCATCTCTCAATAATTCCTCCATTTTAGCTCCATAAATAATGTTATCCATAATGACTATGGAGTGAGGTCTAAAGAAAAAAAACCCTCTGTCCGTCGCCAACCCCCAGGTGACAATATTGTTATTAATGAGGCTAAAAAATGAGTTGAAAGGAATAATGAGTTTATTTGGCAAGACTGGCTTAAAGAAAGCCTCTGATGAGTATGGCAGTTGTAGGGATGCTAAGAAAATGGAACTGGATAGGGTCAACACATATAATGACAATTTCTCTTTGTTACATGATTTGATGATGAAATATAAAATGCTTCACCTAGATAATTTGTATTTAAGGCAATGCCTTATGCAGGAAATTGTGGCCAAAGGGCTGAGAGTGTTTAAATACCCTAATAACACAAAGGAAGCAAGTATAAAATATTTGATTAAGATTTTTGATACATGTGGGTTTGCCATCATGAAAATTATCAGGGATAATGTGTGAAATGCAAGAATTGTTTAAAAAGATAGTGAATGAAAATGTTTTGAAAGATTTATTGTTTACAGTTGAGAATGAAAGAAAAGTACAGTTGTGTACCTACTATTAATGTAGATGTTCGAGTGTATTCACTGTTGCAGTCATTACAATTGGGTTATCCTGCTGGAAGGCTACCCACAGTCGGCCTGAATTCCAAAGTCTAGGTCCGGCGTCAGTTGCTGTTGTCTCCTCCCTGACGTCAATGCGCCAGGGGTATAAAAGATGCGGCCGACGCCATTTTCTTCAGTTTTTCTTGCCCCAGATGTCAGGTGCCCCCAAAAGGGTAGGCTAAAAATATGTCAATACAGCATACATGCACCAAAGTAAATTATTCTTTCCTCTACCAGCAAATACACCACACAGATTGTATAGAATAGAGAAGTACAGATAAGTTCCAGCAAAGATAAGGGGGGTGGTGGGTGGGTAACCTGGACTGCAACAGTGAATACACTCGAACATCTACATTTATGGTATGTACACAACTGTACGATGTTCATCGTGTTTCACTGTTGCAGTCATTACAATTGGGTTGAATCCCAAAGCTAAAGTTGGGAGGCTGGAGCTAAATAGGATTAGGAGCGGCTATGAGGCCCTGCAGAACTGCAGTGGCAAAGCCTGCCCTGGATTTAGAGTAGAGTGGTAAGTGATAGTGCTTTGTAAAAGTGTGCACTGAGCTCCAGATTGCAGCCTCTAAAAATGTCTTTGGTTGGTACTCCTCTGAGGAAGGCTGCCGAAGTGGCTGCTGCTCTGGTTGAATGTGGCCTAATGGCCTTAGGCACTGATTTGCCATGTTGTGAGTAGCAGAAACGAATGCAGTGGCCTATCCACTTTGAAATAGTCTGCTTTGAGATAGCCTTTCCTTGTAATCCTGCAGCATATGCCACTAGTAGTTGCTCAGTCTTTCTGAAAGCTTTGGATCTGTCCAGGTAGAAGCGCAGCGGTCTGTGTATGTCCAAAGAATGCAGAAGTCTCTCACCCTTATTCTGTGGGTTTGGATAAAAGGTAGGTAAGTGAATAGTTTTGGTTAAGGGCCACACTGGACACTACCTTAGGTATAAATGTTGGGTTTGTCCTCAGAGAAACCCTATCTGGATGGAAAATTATAAAAGGTTCCACAGCCATGAGTGCCTGTAGCTCTGAGACTCGTCTTGCAGAGGTTATTGCAAGGAGCAGAGCTGTTTTCCAAGATAAAAATTTTATAACAGCTGTAGCGGCTGGTGGAGGCAGGGTGAGTTTTTATAAAGATATAATTGAGGTCCCATGCAGGTATTGGTGATCTCCTTGGAGGCCTTAAGTTTTTGGCTCCTCCGCGGTACTGCCTTAGTAAAGGATGAGAAAAAACAGGTGGCTCTGTATTGTAATGAGCTGAAATGGCAGAGGCATGAATCTTAACTGATGAAAAGGATAGGCCTTTGTCCAGCATCTCAGTTAAGTATTGCAAAATCTGAGGAATATTTGGTGCAGTCGTGTCAATTCCTTGTGCCTGGTTCCAAGCACAAAATCTCTTCCATTTTTCAGCATAAGATTTTCTGGTACTAGGCCTCCTGGCCTCCAAAATAACATCGATCACCGCTTTAGAAAGAGGGGTGTTTTGAATGACTAAATTATCCGCCATGCTGCCAGATTTAAAGTCTTGAGTTGGCTGTGCAGGATCTGACTGTTTTGTCGGGACAGTAAGTGAGGAATTTGAGGTAATGTCCAGGTTAGGCATTGAGACAGGTTCCTTAGGATTGGGTACCAGTGCTGGCGGGGCCAGTCTGGTGCAATCAGTATCATTTTTGGCTTCTCTTGTCTGACCTTTAGGAGTACCTTGGGGAGGAGGGGCAGTGGAGGAAAGGCATATACTGTTAAGTTTTTCCAGCTGAAAGATAGAGCTTCCACTTTCTATGCTTACTTGTGATAAGTCCTTGTGCAGAATCTCTGTAGTTGGCAGTTGTGAGGGGAGGCAAATAGATCTATGTCCAGGCATCCCCATTTCCTCGTTATTATGCTGAATATTTGCGGATCCAATTTCCACTCATGGGGATCCATGAGGTTTCTGCTTAGTTAGTCTGCCAGAGTATTTATCTTTCCTGGCAGGAATTGTGCCTGCAGATGTACTTGGTAAGTCAATGTTGTGTCCCACAAAGTCATGGCTAGTCTGCAAAGGGGATTGATATGTAGATGCATTTGGCTGGCGGACCATGTGCCCTGAATACATCTTCCTTCCATGTGGGCCCCCAGGCATAATCTGATGCATCTGTTGTTAATGTTTGCCTGGCTGTGGGTAAAGTGAATGGCTGTCCCTTGTTGTGGTGACAGGCCTTTGCCCACCATCGAAACTCCTGTTGCAGGCAGGGAAAGAGGGTAATTACTGTTTCCAGGCTGTAATAATGTTGAGTCCAAACACTTTTTAAATACCATTGAAGTTTCCTCATATGCAGTCTTGCATATGGAATTAGCAGAATGCAGGATGCCATGAAGCCCAAAGCCTGCAGAATTTTTCTTGCAGATAACTGGGCCTTTGTTGCCAACAGTTTGAAATAAGTAGTCAGTTGCCTTTGTTTGTCTGGCTTGAGATAATCCATCTGGGCAGTTGTATTTAAGCTTGCACCCAGGAATATTATCTCTTGAGAGGGTACAAGTTTTGATTTCTTTTCATTTACCGTGTACCCTAGGCATGCTAGTAATCTTTTTACAAAAGCCAGATGCTGTAGTAGAATGTCCTTGCTCTCTGCTTGAATGAGGCAGTCATCCAAGTAAGGATATATTTGTATTCCTCTTTCTCTGCAAAATGCAATTACTGGAGCCAGACATTTTGTGAAGACCCTGGGCGCAGTAGATAAGCCAAAGGGCAGTGCAGAGAATTGGTAGTGCATTGAGCCAGCTATGAATCTGAGGTATCTTCTGCATGATTGTCTGAATGGGACATGCAAGTATGCCTCTCTTAGGTCTAAAGTCACAAGCCAAGTCTTCTTGCCCAGCATGGGCAGAAGCTGCTGCAGAGTCAACATTTTGAATTTTAGAATATCCAGATATGTGTTTAGAATAGATAGGTCCAGTATTGGTCTCCAGGCTTTGTCCTTTCTGGGCACCAAGAACAGTCTTGAGTAAAATCCTTTTCCCTGCTCTTGCACTGGTACTTGCTGAATGGCCCTCATGAGGGATGAAATTTGCTTTTGTGCCTCTGCCCATTGATTTTTTGGCAGGTCTGGCAAACCGTGTGCCCTTGGCAGGGTATGAAAGCGAAACTTGTAACCTTGTGACACTATGTTCACGATCCATTTATCCTGGGTTATTATGTGCCAATTTTGATGAAAAAGTGCTAGTTTTCCCCCAAAGGTGCTGCCATTAGATAAGTGCTTGGCACAGGCAGGGGGAAGTCATTGGGACTGTTTCCCGTATGGCTGTGATTTGTCTTCTCCGCTTTTGGAGGCTGAAGCACCCCATTGTTTAGACCTGTATGTGCCTTGGGGCTGGGACCTGCCTCTAGGGCTTCTGTATCTGCCCCTTTGTGGTCTGTCTGACACTGGAAAGGACCAATTCTTTGTAGGCCAGTGTCTGCTAAATCTTGGAGGCTGTACCTGTAAGAAATCCTTGACTGTTTGCATAGATTTTGCTTTGTCCTCCATTTTCTTCAACACCTCCTCTGCTTTAACACCAAACAAGGTATCATGCTGTAATGGAACATCTAATAATTTTGCTTTAACATGATCAGGCAGATTCTGTTCCTTTAACCAAGCATGCCTCCTGATGACAGAACCCGTAACAGCAGCCCTGCAGGAGGCCTCCTGAGAATCAAAACCACATTGCAAAATATGCTTTCCAACTTGTTCAGCTGCATGCAATAAATCCTGCATTTCTTTGTTTTCTGCACATTCAGAATTTATCAACATTTTCTGTTTAAACAGTGACATAATATATTGCTGATATTTAAGCATATGAAATTGACAATTTAAAGCCCTTATAGCCAAGGTAGCAGAAGTGTAAATCTTTTTTCCCCATCTGTACAGTGCCCTAGAATCCTTGTCAGAGGGGGTAGGGTATTTTGCAGTGGAAGCCTTGACCCCTTTGGGACCCTGAGAGATAGTTTCTGGGTCAGCAGCAGGGCTTTTAAAAATAAATTTATGTGAATCAGGAACCCTGTAGTATCTGTCTGGCTTAACAGGAGCTGGAGGCAAGGAGTCAGGAGTCAGACTGGACTCTGAAAAAACATTTACAATGTCTAACACAGGAGGAATAGCAAGGGGCCTGTGCTGAGGCAGTAAAAGGAAGTCTCTGAGCCTTTTCTTAGATTCTGAATAATCTTGGCTCTTCCAGTGAAAATGCTTCCTCATGGTATGCAGAGTTTCCCCAAAAGAATAATCCTCAGGAGGAGAGGCTGAAGGGATAGATTCTTCAGCATCAGAATCCTCATAGGGAGGAAGAGGGTATTCCTGATCAGAAGAGGAATCGGATGAAATGGAAACCTGATCTGAAGATTCATATTCTGTCTCTTGCCTAGGCCTCTTAACAGGAGGGGGATGGGAACCCCTGATCAAAGTAATTAGGTCTTCAGCCATTTTGAGCATCTGTTTTTTAGGCATGGAGGCCTGTCCATGGGGCTGCTGTACTTGTTTCTTTGTCTTTAAAGGTGCTTTAGTCTTTGAAGCTGAAGTCGTTTTTACATATAATTGTGTTGGCCTGAAAACACCCTCAGAAGCCGATGCCTGCTCAGCGGCTCCGGACCCATCTGAGGGAATAGTTTCCAAGGTTCCAATACCTTGAGTTTCCAGCAGCCTAGTCGGCTCCACGTGGGAGTTGGTAGCGGCCTGCGGCTCTAACATAGCAGGCGTCAGGGGCTGCGAAAGCGCCTCACAGAGAACCAGCGAACCGGCGACTGGCTTAGAAGAAGCCTCATCAGTTTTGGACCTCGGATGCTTGTCCTTTTCTTTTTCCTTGTGTTTCTTGTGAATTGCGGTAGTTGGATGGCTATCCGATGACACTGTATAATTAAATCTTCTGCCAAAATAGTGAAATGCAAAATCGTACTGACGCTTAATAGTGCGTTGGTTAAATCTACCACAGAACCTACAATTAGCAACGTCATGGTCAGGGCCTAGGCAAGGAATACAGTGGGAATGAAAGTCTTTATGAGGTATTTGCTTCCCACAAGAAATACAATTATTAACTTTTTCTGACATCAGTCTGGAGCAAGAAAAAAGTTTCCCCAACGGGGTACTTAGCTTTTAATGAAGACTTCGAATCTGAAATTCAAACACGAAAATCTCAGGAGTCGGCTGACCGGCACTTGTAAACTGCTTTTGCTTCATGCACCACATGGCAAGAAAGACTGAAGAAAATGGCGTTGGCTGCATCTTTTATACCCCTGGTGCACTGATGTCAGGGAGGAGGCAACAGCAACCGACGCCGGACCTAGACTTTGGAATTCAGGCCGACTGCGGGTAGCCTGCCAGCAGGATAACCCAATTGTAATGACTGAAACAGTGAAACATGATGAATACCAAATATTATGATATTAAAAGGAAACAATGATAAATGTTTAAATATTTCTAGAAGAAAGGCTAGGAAAATTGAAAGGGACCTCCTGGAATATTAAAAAAAAAAAAAAAATAGAAATTACCCCAAACTGAAGAAAGGGATGAGTAGATACAGAAACAATTTCTTCCTTGAGAAGGAAGAGTATGGGGCCAATAGAAGGGCTAAATTTGAGGAATTGGGGGGAGAAAGAAATTTTGAAAATAGAAATGGATGGGAGGTTAGGGAACATAATAGAGTACATAACAATGTTACTTTTAATAACCATAGGTTTACTGATGAAGAACAGGAATTGATTGAATTTGAGAATCAAAATTACAACATAAATGACCCTTTAGAATTCCCTTTACCAAGATGGTCACAGAGAATCAGGAACAGGCAGGTAGTGTAGGAGTACCACAGGAAGAGTTCCCATATCGAACAGGGATGAACAAGAAGCAGTAGGTGTGGATACCATTAAGATTTATGAGCATGTGTAGACACATCAAAACTTTAATATTTTTAATTATAGTAATGTTGAGATCAATGAATGGCACTTTAAGCTGTTGATGAAAGGACTGAAGTTCATTCCCAAGTACAAGAGTGACATTAGTAAGGTTTTAATATATCTAAAGTTATTTATCAGGAAAAATAATTTAGTACTTTACGAGAATAATAACAACATGGTAGGAAACAGTTCTACCAGTTGTAGTACTGCACTTAAGAATAAAAGTATAATTAACCCTGCCCTACATCCTCAGCTAAAGGATTTTGAAGCTGTGGTTGAGAAAGAACTTAGAGGAGAAGGTTTGAGTAAGTCAAAGGTCTTCTCCAATCTAACATGGCAGGAAAGACATCTACTAAAAGAGTTAAGTGAAAATAAAAACGTTAGAATATCAAGGCCGGATAAAGGGGGTGGAATGGTTATTATGGATAACATTATTTATGGAGCTAAAATGGAGGAATTACTGAGAGATGAAACGAAATATGAGACTGTATCTATTAATGAAATTAATATTGCTCATTCTAAAATTGATTTGGCACTCAGGGAGCTTCTATATGACGAGTTAATAAAGAAACAAACTTTTGATTTCTTATTTATTGAAACAACATTAATTCCTGTTATTTTTGGTATTGTGAAAGTACACAAAAACATTCAGGATCCCCCGTTTAAACCAAATGTTTTGGCCAATGGATCAAAAACATATACCTTAGCGAAATATGTTGAAAAGGTTTGGATAGAGCAGGAAGGGTTCTTAAAAGATTCCTGGGATTTTCTGAGAAATGTAGATCAACAGCTGTTTGATACTAAAACTATTTTTGTAACAGTGGATATCATGGATTTGTTCTCAGTTATACCACATGAAGTGGGTATGGAGTGGTTTTTAGAGGCTTTACTTGATACTAAGAAATTTAATTGGAGAGAATTGAGGGTTATTATGGAATTGTTAGGGTTGGTACTCTACAACAATTTCATAGTATTTGAAGGGGAGTTTTTTAGGCAGTTGAAAGGGGTTGCTATGGGGGCCTGTTGTACCCACAGTTACACAAATATTGTTTTAAATACTTGGGAAAAGAAATTTATACTCAACTCGCCCTATAAAAATTGTTGGCGCCTTTATAGAAGGTATTTGGATGATCTGTGCTTTTTTTGGATAGATGGAGAGGAAAAACTTGATGAATTTTTACAATATATCAGTTCAACTACTGGATTCTTGAAATTCACATATAATATAAAGAGTGGCTAAATTATTTAGATGTGACTATATATAAAAATTTAATAAACAGGACTTTTGAATCAAAGATTTATAGAAAAGATACGTTTCCCAACTCTTATTTATATTATACAAATGCTCATCCATTCAAGCAGAAAAGGAATTTAGTTAAAGGACAGTACATTAGATAGTACAGTTGTGTACACTTACCATAAATGTAGATGTTCGAGTGTATTCACTGCTGCAGTCATTATATTTGGGTATATTTGGGTAATCTGCTGGCAGGATGCCCTCAGTCGGCCTGAATTCCAAAGTCTTGGGTCCTGCGTCGGTTGCTGTCTCCTCTTCCATAACGTCAAGTCGTCAGGGGTATAAAACGTGCAGCAGATGCCATTTTCTTTAGTTTTTCTTGCCCCCAATGTCAGGTGTCTCCAAAAAGGTAGTCAAAATATAAAAATATATATATACATGCATCAATATAAACTTTACCTTCATCTACAAGCAAATACACCACATAGGTTGTAGAAGACAGTGAAGGAAAGATAAACTCCAGAATGACAGGGAGATGGCGGGAGGGTAACCTGGACTGTAACAGTGAATACACTCAAACATCTACATTTATGGTAAGTGTACACAACTGTGCTATGTTCTTCGTGTTTCACTGTTGCAGTCATTACATTTGGGTAGAATCCCAAAGCTATGTTTGGGAGGCTGGAGCTAAACAGCTTTAGGAGCAGCTATAAGGCCCTGCAGAACTGCAGTGGCAAAGCCTGCCCTGCATTTAGAGTAGAGAGGCAAATGATAATGCTTTGTAAAGGTGTGAACAGAACTCCAAGTAGCAGCCTCTAGAATGTCTTTGGTTGGTACTCCCCTTAGAAAAGCTGCTGAAGTAGCTCCAGTACTGGTGGAATGAGACCTAATGCCCTTGGGCACAGGTTTACCATGGTGTAAGTAGCAGAAACGGATGCAGTGGTTTATCCACTTTGAAATTGTCTGCTTTGATATAGCCTTGCCTTCTGATCCTGCAGCATATCACACTAGCAATTGCTCAGTTTTTCTTAGAGTTTTAGTCCTGCTCAAGTAGAATCTTAGCTGTCTGTGTACAAGCAAGGAATGCAGAATTCTCTCCCCCTTGTTCTGCGGATTTGGATAAAAAGGTTGGCAGATGAATTGTTTGGTTAAGAGCCACACTGGAAACCACCTTAGGCATAAAAGTAGAATTTGTCCTCAGAGATACCCTGTCTGGGTAAAATATGATAAAAGGCTCTACAGCCATGAGGGCCTGTAGCTCTGAAACTCTTCTTGCTGAAGTAATTGCTAGTAGCAGAGCTGTTTTCCATAAGAACTTTATATCAACGGTAGCAACTGGTTCAAATGGAGGCAGGGTGAGCTTTTCCAAAACATAACTGAGGTCCCATGAAGGCAGTGGTGATCTTCTAGGAGGCCTTAAATTTTGGCTCCTCTAAGATACTGCTTTAGTAAAGGATGAGAAAAGATTGGTGGCTCTGTATTGTAATGAGCCGAAATGGCAGAGGCATGGATTTTAGGCCTTTGTCAAGCATCTCAGTTAAGTATTGCAATATCTGAGGAATATTTGGTTCTGCTGTATCAGTTCCTTGTGCTTGATTCCAAGCACAGAATCTCTTCCATTTGTCAGCATAAGATTTTCTAGTACTAGGCCTTCTGGCTTCCAAAATGACATCCATCACAGCTTTACTGAGAGGAGTTGTTTGTATGACTACATGATCAGCCATGCTGCCAGGCTCAGAGTCTGTAGTTGATTGTGCAGGATCTGATTGTTTTGCTGGGACAGTAGTTGTGGTCTTTGAGGGAAGGTCCAAGCTGGGTATTGAGACAAGTTCCTTAGGAGTGGGTACCAGTATTGGGCGGGGCCAGTTCGGGACAATTAGTATCATCTTTGGTTTCTCTTGTCTGACTTTTAGGAGGACCTTGGGGAGAAGAGGCGGAGGAGGAAAGGCGTAAACTGATAGGTTTTTTCAGCTGAAGGATAGGGCGTCCACTTTCCATCCTTGTCTGTGATAAGTCATTGTGCAGAATTTTTTTAACTGATAATTTTGAGGAGAGGCAAATAGATCTATGTCTGGGCTCCCCCATTTCTCTGTTATCATGCTGAAGACTTGTGGATTTAGTTTCCACTCGTGAGGATCCATAAGGTTTCTGTTTAAATCATCTGCCAGAGTGTTTTGTTTTCCTGGCAGGAATTGAGCTTGAAGATATATTTGGTAGGTCAAAGCTGTGTCCCACAGTGCCACGGGTAATCTGCATAGGGGGTATGAGTTTGTGCCCCCTTGTTTGTTTATATACCACATGACTGTGGTGTTGTTAGTCTTTAACCTAGCACTTGCTCCTACAGTACTTATTACCTTGATACGGCACTCTTATAGATAGCACCCCAAAAAGGCAACCCCCCATTTATCGGTCACCCACATCCTCCGGAATCTTTTTTAAAGTTTTTTGTCTATCCTTCTAGCATGTCGAGGGATCAGTTGCTAGTGTCATCTCCTGCTCAGCTGGTGAACCTGGGAATATTGAGGCAATGTTACAATTGCCTCATGTACACAGACAACCCTCTCCTCCTCCCACAAAACACAAATACATGCGAGAGATGTAACTATACAGCCAAACTGGAGGCTGAGCTCTCTCAACATAGGACTGGCAAGACCAGTCAGGAGGGGAAGGTTACCACACACACTATAGACCCAGTCTCACATAGTACCATTACAACCTCAAATCATACACATAAACACACAAAGGCATACTCGGAGGCTCTGATCAAAAATCTACCAAAACAGCAGAGGCCACCAAAGCAGACACCCAAACAACCACCACCTCAGAACACAACACCTGCAACACATACACCTCACAGTCAGAGTGTCAAACAGTCACAGCCCTTAAGGCCAAACGCAATGCCAGACACACTAGTCATTGGTGACTCCATAGTCAGACACACTGATGTCCCGCTCACCAGACTGGGTAAGGAGAAGGTCACAGTAAGCTGTCTGTCGGGCGCTAGAATCCGCCACATAACGCAAGCACTCGGGTCTCTCAACAGCAGGTACAAATATGACTCAGTCATTGTCCACGCTGGTGTAAACGACCTGAGACGTACCTCCTTGGACTACATGAAAAGAGACATTGAGAAGCTCTCTGATTATGTAGCCCAGGCAGGTATGACCCTGACCTTGAGCAGTATCCTACCTTCACCAAGAATGATGCCACAATACAGAGATAAGATGATCAGCTTTAACAATTGGCTTAAACACTGGTGTCATTCAAAGGGGATCCAGTATCTGTCTGCCTGGGATGACATGCTGGACAAGCCACGCTGCCAAGGGACGGCTTGCACCTGTCACCCTGGGATTCCGGATATTGGCAAAGGCTCATGCCACCCGCATAGAGCCTTTTTTAGGCAAGGCTCAAATTCTAAACCTACCACCCAAGAACACAAAAAAGCAAAAAAACTAAGGGTAATGCTGCTCAATGCCAGAAGTCTAAATCTCAAAATGCACGCACTCGAGGCCCTTCTCAGTATGGAGAACATCGATGTCTGTGCTGTGACAGAAACCTGGTTCAAGGCTCCTGAGAGCACCCCAGCTATCAGGTTTTACCTCATATCATGCGTTCCGGCCCCAAAATCAGGAAAATACCAAGAAAGGAGGGGGGGTATCCATATTCATCAAGGACACCCACACCTCAAGACTGGTGGCAACCCATGATGCATCGGAGACCATCCAGGTGCAATTAACCATAGGCAAGACTGCTCTGCAAATAGTAGCATGTTACAGGCCACCCTCACAAACTCAGGAACCTCACATGGCCTTCCTGAAAACACTAGAGGGGATAAATGTATCACCAAACACCATCATACTAGGTGACTTCAATTACCCAAATATAGACTGGGAACACTACTCAAGCCCAAACACCCTAGCCCAAAAGTTCCTGGAATTCATTAACTCAAATGCCATGGAACAACTAGTCACCATTCCCACAAGAGGAGATAACATACTTGATCTCATCATCACGAACATGGGAGCACAATGTTCAACACCGGAAGTATACCCCTCACTGGTGAGATCAGATCACAAACTAATCTCGCTAGAGGTCCTCATCCCACCCCCACCTGAAATAGAAAAGACCACAGTAAAGAACTTCCCAAAAGCCGACTTCACACTTCTAAAGACTAGTGTGGTCTCCTTTAAGGCCCCCGAGCGGAAAACAGTACTCAAGCCGCTGAATCACTTACAAATGCCTTCTACCAGCACCTGCAGGACTGCATGGATAAGGCAATCCCAAGCAAAACAAAGACTCTTTGTACCAAAGGCAAGCGTCCAGTCTGGTGGACCCCAGCCATAAACAAACTCTACAACAAAAGGAGGAAGCTACTACAAGATAGAGCAAAATCCTTAAAAGGTAAGACACCCTTGATCACTATAAGTAAAAACTAAGAGCTCTCATAAAATCATCCAAAGCAAATTTCGAGAGAAAAATAGCTAAAGACTCAAAAGACAATCATAAGGCCTTCTTTAGCTATGTTAGAAACCTAGGAGGAAACTCCCAGATATGCTCAGAACTAGTTCAAAATGATGTGAAGATTACTGATCCTACAGACATTGCCAACATACTGGCTGACAGGTTCAGTGCAAACTTCTCCCCTCCCCCAAAAGGAGAGATATCTATACCAAACAATTGCAGCCCCCAAACATCTCCAGCCCAAGTGAGAACTGCTCTCCAAAGCAAAAACACAGCATCCATGGGACCTGATGGTGTCCCCGGCTGTGTGCTCCATGAACTCAATGAGGAATTAAACCCACAGCTAGGACAGCTGTTTAATCAAAGTCTTACCTCTGGATACATACCCAGGAGTGGCGCACTGCAACTGTGGTCCCACTTCACAAAGGCGGTGCCTCCACCGACCCTGGAAATTACCGCCCATTAGCTTGACAAGCCTTATCTGCAAAGCCATGGAGAGGATCATAATGGACCTCATAAATAAAGACATAGGAATTTGCAGACTTTGGATCCAACCCAGTTTGGCTTTGTCAAAGGCAGATCATGCCTTTAAACTTGGTTGACTTTTTCAAACAGTCACCAAAGCCATTGATGAGGGAAAGGCAGTCCATACAGCCTACCTCGATCTGGCTAAGGCCTTGATACAATACCCCACTCGGGTATCATTGAAAAACTCATCAGCTTAAATGTTAACCCATACATCACAAGATGGGTTGCAAACTGGCTGAGTGACAGAACCCACAGGGTCAGAGTTGCTGGCGCCATGTCAGACTCAAAGCCTGTCACAAGTGGTGTCCCACAGGGCTCAGTCCTGGGCCCACTCTTGTTTGGCATCTACTTCTCCAGTACAAGCAAACACAGGAGGGTTATGGCTGACAAAGTTTGCAGATGACTGCAAACTGGGCCATAGTAGAAAACACATCTGACACAGATATCCTTCAGAAGGGTCTCACAGAAACGGATAACTGGTGCCAGAGCCACGGCCTAAAGTTAAATGCCAAAAAATGCATAGTCATACCCTTCGGGAAAAACAAGGTTACCCCTAGTTACCAAATAGGAGGCAATCCACTGAGCACAGAAGAAGTTATCAGGGACCTGGGGACCCAGGTTGATAGTAGTCTGTCATTCGACACCCATGTAGCTAAAGTAGTTAGGAAGACATTCTACATTGCCCACCTTATCATGAAGGGATTCTCATCTAGATCAAGGGAGGTTATAGTCTCCCTTTACTCATCACTCATCAGACCAATGATTGAGTACAATGCCCCATTCGGAATGTATCTGACCCGACACTTGCAGCAGCTGGAGAGGCCACAAAAGTTCCTCACCAAAAGGATAAAGGGTCTCAAAATCTATCCTATGCTGCCCGACTGAAAGAACTCCAGCTCTATTCAGTCGCACCGCTGCTCAGAGGTGACCTTTGCCTAACATACAAGGCCATGTCAAACCCAGATTTGATGAATATGCTTCACCTCAAAAATCTAGATCCATCAGAGCCACAAGGGCGGAGACTTAAACCTCGACACGGCTATTAATAGGACGTGCTGGAGGATAGATTCATCACCCAAAGACTCCTATGCTGTGGAACAGAATCCCGGTACATGTGAGGCAGAGCACCTCGCTGGCCTTGTTCAAGAGAAATCTTGACCAATGGATGGGAGATCGCAGATATACCCCAGGGATTACCTCAGTGTCACTGCTCGACAGAGGCACAGCAAAATAATGGGTATAGTTCCCCATACTAAAGGGGTGGCGTAAGCCACAAAACGATGGGCTAGGCTTGTAAATGCCCTCGGGCAGATAGCCTAGTATGAACCTATGAACCTATGAACCTATCAGTAGTTGCCCTGGATGAAGTAAGTCGTTGAAGGCTGTTAGGGCATTTTGAACAGCTAGCATCTCTTTCTGGTTGATATGTAGATGCATTTGTTTTGGTAAACATATGCCCTGAATGCATCTTCCTGCCATGTGGGCCCCCCAGGCATAATCTGATGCGTCTGTTATGGTTTGACTGGCAGGGGGTAGAGTGAATGGCCGTCCCATGTTTTGGTGACATGCCTTTGCCCACCTTAGAAACTCATGTTGCAGGCAGGGAATGAGAGGAATCATTGTTTCCAGACTGTGAGAATGTTGACTCCATAAACTTTTTAGATACCATTGAAGTTTCCTCATATGCAGTCTTGCATATGGAATCAGTAGGATGCAGGATGCCATGAAGCCCAGAGCCTGCAGAATTTGTCTTGCAGAAGACTGGGTCTTTGTTGCCATCAGTTTGAAATAAGTAGTCAGTTGCCTTTGCTTGTCTGGCATGAGGTAAGCCATCTGGGCAGTTGTATTCAAGCTTGCACCCAGGAATGTTATCTTTTGAGAGGGTACCAGTTGTGATTTCTTTTTGTTTATTGTGTACCCTAGGCATGTTAGAAGCCTTTTCACAAATGTCACGTGTCGAATAAGAGTGTCCTTGTTCTCTGCTTGAATGAGCCAGTCGTCCAAGTAAGGATATATTTGTATAATTTTTTGTCTGCAAAATGCAATCACTGGAGCCAGGCACTTTGTAAAGACTCTGGGTGCAGCAGATAAGCCAAAGGGCAGTGCAGGGAATTGGTAATGCATTAAGCCAGCCTTGAATCTGAGGTATCTTCTGCACGATTGTCTTATTGGGACATGCAGGTATGCCTCTTTTAGGTGTAAGGTCACCAGCCAAGCATTCTTGCCCAGCATGGGCAGAAGCTGCTGCAAAGTCAGCATTTTGAATTTTGGAATGTTCAGGTATGTGTTCAAAATCAATAAATCCAGTATTGGCCGCTAGGCCTTGTCCTTTCTGGGTACCAAGAACAGTCTTCAGTAAAAACCTTGTCCTTTTTCCTGTTCTAGTACTGTCTGAATGGCCCCCATATCCATGAGGGATGTAACCTATTTCTGTGCCTCTGCCCATTGATTTTTTGGCAGATTTGGCCAACCATTTGCCACTGGCAGTGTGTGGAAATGGAATCTGTATCCCTGTGATACAATGTTTAGTACCCACTTGTCCCGGGTTATTAACTGCCAATTTTGAGCAAAAAGTGCTAATTTTCTCCCTATGGGTGCTGCCAAAAGATAAGTGCTCGGTGTAGACAGAGGGAAGTCAATGCGATTCATCTCCTCCAGATTTGGAGGTGGAAACACCCCATTACTTTGACCGGTATGAATCTTGCGCCTGGTATCTGGAACCCTTAGGGCATCTGGATTTGCCCCTTTGAGCTCTGTCTGACACAGGAAAGGACCAATTTTTTGTAGGCCAGTGTCTACTGAATCTTGTTGGCTGCACTTGTAAGAAGACTTTAACAGTTTGCATAGACTTAGCTTTGTCTTTCATTTTCTTTAAAACCTCTTCTGCCTTAATACCAAACAGAGAATCATGCTGTAAAGGTGCATCTAGCAGTTTAGCTTTAACATGATCAGGCAAATTTTGTTCCTTTAACCAGGCATGCCTCCTAATCACCGATCCAGTAACTGCAGCCCTGCAAGAGACCTCTAAGGAATCAAAACCAAATTGCAAAGTACGCTTTCCAACTTGTTCAGCTCCATGCAATAATTCCTGCAATTATTTACTTTCTGCACATTCTGAAAACATAATTTTCTTTTTCAGCAATCCCATAACATGTTGTTTCTACTTAAGCATATGAAATAGACAGTTTAAGGCCCTGATTGCCAAGGTTGCAGATGTATAAACCTTTTTTCCCCATCTTTCCAGTGCCCTAGAATCTCTGTCAGAGGGGGTAGGATTTTTTGCTGTTGAGACCTTAACTCCCTTTGGACCCTGTGAAATAGTTTCAGGATCAGCAGCAGGGTTTCAAAATAAAAATTTATGTGAGTCAGGGAGACCCTGTAATATCGGTCAGGCTTACTGGGAGCCGGAGGTAAAGAGTCAGGGGTCAAGCTCGACTCCAAAAACACATCATCCGCAATGTCTAAAACAGGGGGAATGGCTAAAGACCTGTGCTGAGGGAGAAGAAGAAAATCCCTGAGCCTCTTTTTTGATTCTGAGAAGTCTTGAATCTCCCAGTGAAAATGCTCTCTCAAAGTATGCAAGGTTTCTCCAAATGAATAATCCTCAGGAAGAGATGCAGATGGAATAGACTACTCAGCATCAGAATCCTCATAGGGAGGCATAGATAATTCCTGATCAGAAGAGGAATCAGAAGAAATAGAAACCTGATCTGAAGATTCATAGTCAGTGTCTTGCCTAGGCCTCTTATCAGGAGGGGAATGGGTACCCCTGATCAAGGTAATAAGGTCTTCAGCCATTCTGATCATCTGTTTTTTAGGCATAGAGGCCTGTGCACGTGGCTCATGCATCATTTCTTTTAGTTTTAGAAGTTGCTTTTGTCTTTGGTTTTGCAGCTTTTGGTTTGATATACAAATGTTGAGGTCTGAATACACCCTCAGAAGCCAGTGCCTGCTTAGCAGCTCCGGACCCATCCGAGGGAGATACATCCGTCAGTCCAATACCTTGAGTGTCTTGCGGCATGCCGGACTCCACATGGGTGTCTGTAGAGGCCTGCAACTCGAAGGTAGCAGGTATCAGGGGCTGCAAAAGCACCTCACTGAGTACCGGCGACTGGCTTAGAAGCTTTGTTGTCGGTTTTGGATCTCAACTGCCTTTCACTGTCCTTTTCTTTGCGTTTTTTTATGGACTGCTGTAGTTGGATTACTATCCAACAAAATTTCTGGGTAGTTAAATCTGTTTCCAAAATACTTTGATGCAAAAATATACCGACGCTTAATAGTGCGTTGGTTAAATCTAGCACAAAACCAACAGCCAGGCACGTTGTGATCAGGGCCTAGGCAAGGAATACAGTACAAATGGAAATCCTTATGAGGTATTTGCTTCCCACAAGTAATACAATTATTTACTTTTTCTGACATCAGTAAAATGCAAGAAAAAAAGTTTCCCCAACGGGGTACTTGGCTTTAGTGAAGACTTTGGTTCTGAAACTCAAACTCGAATATTTCAGTAGTTGGCCAACCGGCACTTGCGAAATGCTTCTGCTTCGGGCACTGCGCAGCAAGAAAGAATGGAGAAAATGGCATCGGCTGCATGTTTTATACCCCTGACGACCCAACGTCATGGAAGAGGAGACAGCAACCGACACAGGACCCAAGACTTTGGAATTCAGGCCGACTGAGGGCAAACTGCCAGCAGATTACCCAAATGTAATGACTGCAACAGTGAAACACGAAGAACATCATCAAGGATGACAACTAAGATAGAGAATTTTGAAAATTAAATAAAATAAAATAAAATAAATAAATAAATAAAATTATTACTCCTTTTAGACCAATATTAGATTGTAATGTAATCCTTTATGTTTTTTATATATTGTTAACTTTATCACTGTTCATGCTTGGAGCTTTTCTCCCCGGGCCTTTACTGAAAATGGACATATATCCAGCTAGACTAGCCCAGTTAACAAATGTAAAATAATTAAATAAATAAAATAAAATGTCATAAGTTAAAAAAAGATGTTTATAGAAAGGAAATATCCAGAAAATCTGATTAATGAGGTGATCAAGGAAGTTATTGAAGGAAGGAAAGATAGATTTAGTCCAATTCTAGGGAAAGGTGCGGAAACTAATAATGTAAGGAATAGTAATAAAGAAAATGAGGAGAAAAACTACAGCAGTGCATATATATTGAAATGTAACTGTGAGTCGGGCTTAATTAAAAATATAGTTAATAGAAAAGTACAGTTGTGTACCTACCATAAATGTAGATGTTCGAGTGTATTCACTGTTGCAGTCATTACACTAGGGTTATCCTGCTGGCAGGCTACCCGCAGTCGGCCTGAATTCCAAAGTCTTGGTCCGGCGTCAGTTGCTGTCACCTCTTCCCTGACGTCAGTGCACCAGGGGTATAAAAGGATGCAGCCGACGCCATTTTCTTCAGTCTTTCTTGCCCCAGATGTCAGGTGGCCCCAAAAGGGTAGGCTAAAAATTTTGCAAATAAAAAAGCATGCACTAACATAAACATTACCTTCCTCTACAAGCAAATACACCACATAGGTTGTATAGAATAGAGAAATACAGATAAGTCCCAGCAATGAAAGGGGGATGGTGGGAGGGTAACCTGGACTGCAACAGTGAATACACTCGAACATCTACATTTATGGTAGGTACACAACTGTACTATGTTCATCGTGTTTCACTGTTGCAGTCATTACACCTGGGTTGAATCCCAAAGCCGAGGTTGGGCGGCTGCACTTAAATAGGATTAGGAGTGGCTATGAGACCCTGCAGAAAGTACAGTTTTGTACCTACCATAAATGTAGATGTTCGAGTGTTCACCCTGCTGCAGTCATCACACTTGGGTTATCCTGTCGTCAGGCGGTCCCGCAGTCGGCCGGAATTCCAAAGTCTTGGTCCGGCGTCGGTTGCTGTTGCCTCTTCCCTGACGTCAGTGCGCCAGGGGTATATATAATGCAACAGACACCATTTTCTTCAGTTTTTCTTGCCCCAGATGTCAGGTGCCCCCAAAAAGGTGGTCAGAATTAGTACCAAATAGAATGAACACTGCACAAACACAAAATCCCTTCAGCTATAAGCAAATACATCAGTAAGGCATAGAAGAGATTTTTCCAGAAGATCAGAGGGGATGGAGGGAGGGTAACCTGGACTGCAGCAGGGTGAACACTCGAACATCTACATTTATGGTAGGTACAAAACTGTACTATGTTCATCGTGTTACCCTGCTGCAGTCATCACACTTGGGTTGAATCCCAAAGCTAAGGTAGGGGGGTGGCATCATAGAGGGTTAGTGGAGGTAATAAGGCCCTGCAGAACTGCAGTGGTGAAACCTGCCCTGGTCTTAGAGTAAAGAGGTAAGTGATAGTGTTTGGTAAAGGTGTGTACTGAACTCCAACTTGCAGCTTCTAAAATTTCCTTGGTTGGAACCCCCCTGAGAAAGGCTGTAGAGGTAGCTGTTGCCCTGGTAGAGTGGGATCTAATGGGAGCAGGAACTGGTTTCCCATGATGGGTATAACAGAAACGTATGCAATGACCTATCCATTTAGAAATGGTTTGCTTAGATATAACCTTCCTTTGAGAAGCTGTAGCATAGGATACAAAGAGCTGGTCTGTTTTTCTGAAAGCCTTAGTTTTGTCCAAGTAGTAACGAAGCTGCCTGTGAATGTCCAAGGAATGCAGGAGTCTCTCACCTTTGTTCTGTGGATTGGGGAAGAAGGTGGGTAAGTGGATGGTTTTATTCAAAGCTACACTGGAAACCACCTTAGGCATGAAGGAAGGATTAGTTCGTAGAGAAACTCTGTCTTGATGAAAAATGAGGAAAGGTTCCACTGCCATTAGTGCCTGTAGCTCTGAGACTCTCCTAGCTGAAGTTATTGCTAGGAGCAGGGCAGTCTTCCATGATAGGAACTGAAGATCTGCAGAGAAAGCTGGTTCAAAGGGAGGTAGTGTTAGTTTTTCCAGAACAAAGTTGAGGTCCCATGTTGGTGTAGGAGCTCTCCTGGGTGGTCTAATGTTTTTTGCCCCTCTGAGGAACTGCCTTAGAAGAGGATGTGAAAATAAAGGTGGATCCGTGTTGTAGTGAGCTGAAATAGCTGAAGCATGGATTTTAATTGAGGAAAAGGAAAGTCCTTTGTGCAACATCTCAGCTAAATACTGTAGAATGTGAGGCATGTGAGGCTGAATTGTGTCTTGGCCTTTAGCTTGGTTCCAGGCACAAAACCTTTTCCATTTGTCCGAATAAGCCTTCCTGGTGCTTGGCATCCTGCCTTCCAGAATAACATCCAGAACTGCTTGTGAAAGAGGAGCTGGTTGGATGTTTAGTTGATTTGCCATGCAGCCAGATTTAAAGTTTTGAGCTGGCTGTGAAGAATCTGTTTGTTTTGTTGTGTGAGCAAATGGGGTATTTGAGGCAATATCCATGGTGGGCTGTGGGCCATATTTTTCAATAGCGGGTACCAGTGCTGGCGTGGCCAGTCTGGGGCTATGAGAATCAGTCATGGTCTCTCCTTTTTGACCTTCAAAAGAACCTTTGTGAGGAGAGGTAATGGAGGGAAGGCATATGCTGTCAGGTTTTTCCAACTGAAAGAGAGAAAGTACACTTTCCAAGCTTGATGGTGGAAGGTCCTTGTACAAAATTTTGCCAGTTGGTAGTTTTGAGGACTGGCAAACAGGTCTATGTTTGGAAGGCCCCATTTTTGAGTTATCATTGCAAATATTTGTGGATCTAGTTTCCACTTGTGGGGATCTTTGATGTTTCTGCTGAGGTCGTCTGCCAATGTGTTCTTCTGCCCTGGCAGGAATTGAGCTTGTAACTGCACTTGGTAGGCCAGAGCTGTGTTCCATAAGATCATTGCTTGCCTGCATAGAGGGTAGGAATGTGTACCCCCTTGTTTGTTTATGTACCACATTACTGTGGTGTTGTCCGTCTTTATTGCAAGTTGTCCTGGATGTAATAGATCCTTGAAGGCTGTCAGAGCTTTCTGTACAGTTAGCATCTCTTTTTGATTTATGTGCAGATTTCTTTGTTCTGCAGTCCATAGGCCTTGAGTGCATTGTCCTGCCATGTGTGCCCCCCAGGCATAGTCTGAAGCATCTGTTGTGATAGTCTGCCTGGCTGGGGGCAAGGTGAAAGGCTGACCCTTGTTGAGGTGACATGCCTGTGCCCACCATAGAAATTCCTGTTGTAGGCAAGGAATAAGAGATATCATTGTGTCCAAGCTGTGGCTGTGTTGAGACCATACGCTTTTTAGGTACCACTGTAATATCCTCATATGCAGCTTTGCAAATGGTATTATTAGTATGCAAGATGCCATGAAGCCCAAAGCCTGCAGAATTTTTCTTGCAGTTAATTGGGTCTTTGCTGCCATTGTCTTGAAATATTGTCAGTTGTAGTTGCTTGTCTGGTGTAAGATAAGCCTTCTGGGCCGTTGTATTCAAGCTGACACCCAGGAATGTAATTTTTTGTGAGGGTACTAGTTTTGACTTCTTTTCGTTTACTGTGTACACCAGGCAGTTTAGTAGATGCTTTATAAAGGCCAGATGATGTAAGAAAATGTCTTTGTTTTCTGCTTGGATGAGGCAATCGTCCAGGTATGGATATATTTGAATTCCTCTTTGTCTGCAGTATGCAATTACTGGTGCCAGGCATTTTGTGAAAACTCTGGGTGCAGTAGATAAGCCAAAGGGCAGTGCAGAGAATTGGTAATGGGTTGAACCTGCAATGAAACGGAGGTATCTTCTGCAACTTTGTCTGATAGGGACATGCAGGTATGCCTCCTTGAGGTCCAACGTTACTAGCCATGCTTCCTTGCCCAACATGGGAAGTAGCTGCTGTAGTGTTAGCATCTTGAATTTGGGTACTTGTAAGTGTTTAGAATTGAAAGGTCCAGAATTGGTCTCCAGGCATTGTCCTTTCTGGGCACTAGAAAGAGTCTTGAGTAAAATCCTTGGCCTTGCTCTCGAGTAGGTACCAGTTGAATGGCTCATGTCCATGACAGCTGTAATTTGCTTTTGTGCCTCTGCCCATTGATTTTGTGGCAGGTTTGGCATTCCTCTTTTCATTGGCAAGGTGTGAAAGTGGAATATGTATCCTCGTAAAATTATGTCTAGGACCTATTTGTCCTTTGTGACTATCTGCCAGTTGTCTGCAAAAAGTGCGAGTTTTCCCCCCAAGGGGGCTGGCAAGAGAGTATGGCTTGGCCAGATGAGGTGCAAGTCATTGAGTTTGCCTTCTGGTGGATTAAGACCTGTCTTCTCCTCCCTTCTGTGTTGTAGTGCCCCATTGGCGAGGTTTATACTGGGCTTGTGGTTGTCCTCTGCCCCCTGGGTGTCTGTATTTATCCCTCTGTGGTCGGTCAGTGGCTGGAAAGAACCAATTTTTTGTTGGCCAGTTTCTGCTGAAGTGAGGGGGTTGTACTTGTAGGAAATCTTTGACTGTCTGCATAGATTTTACCTTATCTTCCATTTTCTTTAAAACTTCTTCTGCTTTAACTCCAAAAAGAACATCCTGCTGTAAGGGAGCATCTAGTAGTTTTGCTTTAACATGATCAGGCAGAGTTTGTTCCTTTAACCAAGCATGCCTACATATAACAGACCCAGTGACAGCTGCTCTGCAGGAGGCCTCCAAAGAATCAAACCCACATTGTAAGGTATGCTTGCCCACCTGCTCAGTGGCATGCAACAGATATTGTACTTCTTTCAATTCAAATTATTGAGGGAGAGTGGTTATTCTTTGCTTTAACTGAGAGATTAGAAATTGCTGATACTTAAGCATATGAAATTGACAATTCAGTGCCCTCATAGCTAGTGTGGCTGAGGTGTAAACCTTTTTCCCCCACCTGTCTAGTGCTCTGGAATCCCTCTCAGAAGGTACTAGGTTTTTAGCCATAGAAGCCTTAGCCCCCTTGGGACCCTGGGAGATAGTCTCTGGGTCAGCTACTGGGCTTTTGTAAAGAAATTTGTGGGAATCAGGCACTCTGTAGTATCTGTCAGGCTTAGCCGGAGCAGGAGGAAGAGAGTCTGGGTTGAAACTGGATTCTAAATAGACATCATCCACAATGTCCAAAACTGGTGGGATGGCAAGTGGTCTGTGTTGGGGGAGTAAAAGAAACTCTCTGAGCCTTTTCTTTGAATCAGAGTAGTCTTGACCTTCCCAGTGAAAATGTTCCCTCATAGTGTGTAAAGTCTTCCCAAAGGAGTAGTCTTCAGGAGGAGAAGCTGAGGGAATAGAATCCTCAGCATCAGAATCTTCATAAGGAGAGAAGGAATAGTCTTGGTCCTCAGAGGAGTCTGAAGAAATGGACATTTGCTCAGAGGAAGCAAAATCTTCCTCTTGTCTAGGCCTTTTGTCAGGAGGGGGCTGTGAACCCCTGATTAAAGAAATCAAATCTTCAGCCACTTTGAGCATCTGTTTCTTAGGCATAGGGCCTTGAACAGGAGACTGAAGTGCAGTCCTTTTAGTTTTAGAAGGAGTCTTCGACTTAGAAAATGTTTTAATGGTGAGAGTCGTCAATCTGAAAACGCCTTCAGAAACTGATGGCGTTTCTGCAGCACCGATGTCTTTTGAAGCAAAGTCATCGGAAGGGCCTGAAGTAAAAGGCTGCATCGGCCTAGTACAGTCCGTCAAAATATCCATAGCAGTCTTGGGTTCCAGATCTGCGGTAGTCAGTGGCTGCGTCGGAGCCTCACTGAGGACCAGAGAACCGGAGACCGGATCAGCCGAGGCCTCGGAATCTGGTTAGGCCTGGGCTGCCTGTCCTTATCCCTGCGTTTTTTGTGCACGCCGGTAGTCGGTTGCTCCGACGGCATGTTGTAGTTAAATTTCCTACCGAAGTAGTGTCATGCGAAATCAAAGCGTCTTTTAATGGTACGCTTATTAAACCTAGCACAAAAACGACAAGAAGTGACGTGGTGGTCTGGGCCTAGGCAAGGTATGCAATAAGAATGAAAATCCTTATGAGGTATTTGCTTCCCACAAGAAATACAATTGTTAACTTTTTCTGACATCGGTCTGAGACAAGAAAAGTTTCCCCAATGGGGTACTTAGCTTTATAGAAGACTTCGATCTGAAATTCGAATTCGAAAATCACAGGAGTCGTCTGAAGATACCTTCAGAAACCGAAGGTGTTTATGCAGCACCAATATCTTTTTCAGTGGTGTCGTCGGTAGGGGCTGAACAAAATGTCTGCGTTGGCCTAATACTTTCCGCCAAAAGTTCTGAAGCGGTCTCGGGTTCCAGATCTGCGGTAGTCAGGGGCTGCGTCGGAGCCTCACTGAAGACCGGTGAACCGGAGACGGGACCAGCCGAGGCCTCGGAGTCTGGCTTGGGTCTAGGCTGCCTGTCCTTATCCTTGCGTTTTTTGTGCACGCCGGTAGTCGGTTGCTCCGACGGCATAGTGTAGTTAAATTTTCTACCGAAGTAGTGTCGTGCGAAATCAAAGCGTCTTTTTACAGTATGCTTATTAAACCTAGCACAAAAATGACAACTAGTGACGTCGTGGTCTGGGCCTAGGCAAGGTATGCAGTAAGAATGAAAATCCTTATGAGGTATTTGCTTCCCACAAGAAATAGGTTCATAGGTTCATACTAGGCTATCTGCCCGAGGGCATTTACAAGCCTAGCCCATCGTTTTGTGGCTTACGCCACCCCTTTAGTGTGGGGAACTATACCCATTATTTTGCTGTGCCTCTGTCGAGCAGTGACACTGAGGTAATCCCTGGGGTATATCTGCGATCTCCCATCCATTGGTCAGGATTTCTCTTGAACAAGGCCAGCGAGGTGCTCTGCCTCACATGTACCGGGATTTTGTTCCACAGCATAGGGAGTCTTTGGGTGATGAATCTATCCCTCCAGCACGTCCTATTAATAGCCGTGTCGAGGTTTAAGTCTCTCGCCCTTGTGGCTCTGATGGATCTAGATTTTTTGAGGTGAAGCATATTCATCAAATCTGGGTTTGACATGGCCTTGTATGTTAGGCAAAGGTCACCTCTGAGCAAGTGGTAGCGACTGAATAGAGCTGGAGTTCTTTCAGTCGGGCAGCATAGGACAGATTTTTGAGACCCTTTATCCTTTTGGTGAGGAACTTTTGTGGCCTCTCCAGCTGCTGCAAGTGTCGGGTCAGATACATCCTGAATGGGGCATTGTACTCAATCATTGGTCTGATGAGTGATGAGTAAAGGGAGACTATGACCTCCCTTGATCTAGATGAGAATCCCTTCATGATAAGGTGGGCAATGTAGAAGGTCTTCCTAACTACTTTAGCTACATGGGTGTCGAATGACAGACTACTATCAACCTGGGTCCCCAGGTCCCTGATAACTTCTTCTGTGCTCAGTGGATTGCCACCTATTTGGTAGCTAGGGGTAACCTTGTTTTTCCCAAAGGGTATGACTATGCATTTTTGGCATTTAACTTCAGGCCGTGGCTCTGGCACCAGTTATCCGTTTCTGTGAGACCCTTCTGAAGGATATCTGTGTCAGATGTGTTTTCTACTATGGCGCCCAGTTTGCAGTCATCTGCAAACTTGTCAGCCATAACCCTCCTGTGTTTGCTTGTACTTCGGAAAGGTAGATGCCAAACAAGAGTGGGCCCAGGACTGAGCCCTGTGGGACACCACTTGTGACAGGCTTTGAGTCTGACATGGTGCCAGCAACTCTGACCCTGTGGGTTCTGTCACTCAGCCAGTTTGCAACCCATCTTGTGATGTATGGGTTAACATTTAAGCTGATGAGTTTTTCAATGATACCCGAGTGGGGTATTGTATCGAAGGCCTTAGCCAGATCGAGGTAGGCTGTATGGACTGCCTTTTCCTCGTCAATGGCTTTGGTGACTGTTTCGAAGAAGTCAACCAAGTTTAAAAGGCATGATCTGCCTTTGACAAAGCCAAACTGGGTTGGATCCAAAGTCTGCAAATTCCCTATGTCTTTATTTATGAGGTCCATTATGATCCTCTCCATGGCTTTGCAGATAAGGCTCGTCAAGCTAATGGGCGGTAATTTCCAGGGTCGGTGGAGGCACCGCCTTTGTGAAGTGGGACCACAGTTGCAGTCGCCACTCCTGGGTATGTATCCAGAGGTAAGACTTTGATTAAACAGCTGTCCTAGCTGTGGGTTTAATTCCTCATTGAGTTCGTGGAGCACACAGCCGGGGACACCATCAGGTCCCATGGATGCTGTGTTTTTTGCTTTGGAGAGAGCAGTTCTCACTTGGGCGCTGGAGATGTTTGGGGGCTGCAATCGTTTGGTATAGATATCTCTCCTTTTGGGAGAAGTTTGCACTGAACCTGTCAGCCAGTATGTTGGCAATGTCTGTAGGATCAGTAATCTTCACATCATTTTGAACTAGTTCTGAGCATATCTGGGAGTTTCCTCCTAGGTTTCTAACATAGCTAAAGAAGGCCTTATGATTGTCTTTTGAGTCTTTAGCTATTTTTCTCTCGAAATTTGCTTTGGATGATTTTATGAGAGCTCTTAGTTTTTTACTTAAAGTGATCAAGGGTGTCTTACCTTTTAAGGATTTTGCTCTATCTTGTAGTAGCTTCCTCCTTTTATTGTAGAGTTTGTTTATGGCTGGGGTCCACCAAACTGGACGCTTGCCTTTGGTACTAAGAGTCTTTGTTTTGTTTGGGATTGCCTTATCCATGCAGTCCTGCAGGTGCTGGTAGAAGGTGTTTGTAAGTGATTCAGCGGCTTGAGTACTGTTTTCCGCTCGGGGCCTTAAAGGAGACCACACTAGTCTTTAGAAGTGTGAAGTCGGCTTTGAGAAGTTCTTCACTGTGGTCTTTTTATTGCAGGTGGGGGGGGGATGAGGACCTCCAGCGAGATTAGTTTGTGATCTGATCTCACCAGTGAGGGTATACTTCTGGGGTTGAACATTGTGCTCCCATGTTCGTGATGATGAGATCAAGTATGTTATCTCCTCTTGTGGGGATGGTGACTAGTTGTTCCATGGCATTTGAGTTTATGAATTCCAGGAACTTTTGGGCTAGGGTGTTTGGGCTTGAGTAGTGTTCCCAGTCTATATTAGGGTAATTGAAGTCACCTAGTATGATGGTGTTTGGTGATACATTTATCCCTCTAGTGTTTTCAGGAAGGCCATGTGAGGTTCCTGAGTTTGTGAGGGTGGCCTGTAACATGCTACAATTTGCAGAGCAGTCTTGCCTATGGTTAATTGCACCTGGATGGTCTCCGATGCATCGTGCGTTGCCACCACTCTTGAGGTGTGGGTGTCCTTGATGAATATGGATACCCCCCCTCCTTTCTTGGTATTGTCCGGATTTTGGGGCCGGAACGCATGATATGAGGTAAAACCTGATAGCGCTGGGGTGCTCTCAGGAGCCTTGAACCAGGTTTCTGTCACAGCACAGACATCGATGTTCTCCATACTGAGAAGGGCCTCGAGTGCGTGCAATTACAATTGTTAACTTTTTCTGACATTGGTCTGAGGCAAGAAAAGTTTACCCAACAGGGTACTTAGCTTTATTGAAGACTTTGGTCTGAAATTCGAGTTCGAAAATCTCAGGAGTCGGCCGACCGGCACTTGCGAACTGCTTCTGCTTTGGGCACCGCGCGGCAAGAAAGACTGAAGAAAATGGCATCGGTTGCATTATATATACTCCTGGCACACTGACGTCAGGGAAGAGGTGACAGCAACCGACGCTGGACCAAGACTTTGGAATTCCGGCCGACTGCGGGACCGCCTGACGACAGGATAACCCAAGTGTGATGACTGCAGCAGGGTAACACGATGAACATCTGCAGTGGCAAAGCCTGCTCTGGATTTAGAGTAAAGAGATAAGTGATAGTGCTTTGTAAAAGTGTGCACTGAACTCCAAGTTGCAGCCTCCAAAATTTCCTTGGTTGGTACTCCTCTGAGAAAGGCTGCTGATGTGGCTGCTGCCCTGGTAGAATGTGGCCTAATATTCTTAGGCACTGATTTTCCATGCTATGCATAGCAGAAACGAATGCAGTGTCCTATCCATTTTGAAATAGTCTGCTTTGAAATAGCCTTTCCTTGTGATCCTGCAGCGTATGCCACAAAAAGTTGCTCAGTTTTTCCAAAAGCTTTTGTTTTGTCCAAGTAGAAGCATAGCTGGCCTGTGTATAACAAAAGAGTGCAGAAGTCTCTCCCCTTTATTCTGGGAATTTGGATAAAAGGTTGGTAAATGAATGGCTTGGTTAAGAGACACGTTGGATACTACCTTTGGCATAAATGTTGGTTTGTCCTTAGAGAAACTCTGTCCGGATGAAAAATGATAAAAGGTTCCACTGCCATTAATGCCTGTAACTCTGAGACTCTTCTTGCTGAAGTTATTGCTAGGAGCAGAGCAGTTTTCCATGATAAGAATTTTATCTCAGCTGTATTGGCTGGTTCAAAAGGAGGCAGTGTGAGCTTTTCCAAGACAAAGTTGAGGTCCCATGTTGGTATAGGTGCTCTCCTTGGGGGTCTTATGTTTTTTGCCCCTCTAAGGTACTGTCTTAGTAGTGGATGAGAGAAAATAGGAGGTTCCGTATTGTAATTAGCTGAAATGGCAGAGGCATGGATCTTAATTGATGAGAAGGATAGGCCTTTGTCCAGCATCTCAGTTAGGTATTGTAAAATCTGAGGAACATTAGGAACAAGCGGTTCAAGTCCATGTGCCTGGTTCCAAGCACAGAATCTCTTCCATTTTTCTGCATAAGATTTCCTGGTGCTGGGCCTCCTGGCTTCCAAAATGACATCCATAACTGCTTTAGAGAGAGGTGTGTCCTGAGTGGCTATATTATTCGCCAAGCAGCCAGATTTAAGGTTCTGAGTTGGCTGTGCAGGATCTGATTGTTTTGTTGGGTCAGCAGATGAGGAATTTGAGGTAAAGTCCAGGCTGGCCCTTGAGACAAGCTCTTTAGGATTGAGTGCTGGCGTGGCCAGTCTGGGGCAATCAGAATAATTTTTGGCTTCTCTTGTCTAACTTTTAGGAGTACCTTGGGGAGTAGAGGCAGTGGTGGATAGGCATAAACTGTTAGGCTTTTCCAGCTGAATGATAGAGCATCCACCTTCCATGCTTGTGAGTGATAAGTCCTTGTGCAGAATCTCTGTAACTGACAGTTGTGAGGGGAGGCAAACAGATCTATGTCTGGGCTTCCCCATTTCTCTGTTATCATGCTGAAGACTTGTGGATCTAGTTTCCACTCGTGGGTCCATGAGGTTTCTGCTTAGTTCATCTGCCAGAGTACTTGTCTTTCCTGGCAGGAATTGTGCCTGCAGATGTACTTGACAGGCCAGTGCTTTGTTCCACAAAGTCATGGTTTGCCTGCAGAGGGGGTAGGAATGTGTGCCCCCTTGCTTGTTTATGTACCACATGACTGTGGTATTGTCCGTCTTTAATAATAGTTGTCCTTGATGTAGTAGATCCTTGAAGACTGTCAGGGCATTCTGTACAGCTAGCATCTCTTTTTGATTGATAATGAAGATGCACTTGGTCTGTGGGCCATGTGCCCTGTATACATTTTCCCACCAGGTGTGCTCCCCAGGCATAATCAGATGCATCTGTTAGTGTCTGCCTGGCTGTGGGTAAAGTGAAAGGCTGTCCCTTGTTGTGGTGACAGGCCAGTGCCCACCATCTTGCTGCAGGCAGGGAATGAGTGTAATTATTGTTTCTAGGCTGTGGCAATGTTGAGTCCAAACACTTTTTAGATACCATTGTAGCTTCCTCATATGCAGTCTTGCATATGGAATTAGCAGGATGCAATGAAGCCCAAAGCCTGCAGAATGTTTCTTGCAGGTAGCTGGGTCTTTGTTGCCATCATTTGAAAGTAATGGGTCAGTTGCCTTTGTTTGTCTGGCATGAGATAAGCCATCTGGGCAGTTGTATTTAAGCTTGCACCCAGGAATATTATCTCTTGAGAGGGCACTAGTTTTGACTTATTTTCGTTTACTGTGTACCCTAGGCAAATTAGTAATCTTTTTACAAATGCCGGATGCTTTAGTAGAATGCCCTTGCTGTCTCTGCTTGAATAAGGCAGTCGTCCAAGTAGGGGTATATTTGAATTCCTTTTTGTCTGCAAAATGCAATTACTGATGCCAGGCATTTTGTGAAGACCCTGGGCACAGTAGATAAGCCAAAGGGCAGTGCAGAGAATTGGTAATGCATTGAGCCAGCTATGAATCTGAGGTATCTTCTGCAAGATTGTCTGATTGGGACATACAGGTATGCATCTCTTTGAGGTCCAAAGTAACTAGCCAAGCCTTTTTGCCCAGCATGGGTAAAAGTTGCTGCAGTGTCAACATTTTGAATTTTGGAACATCAAGGAAAGTATTTAGAGTAGACAGGTCCAGTACTGGTCTCCAAGCTTTGTCCTTTCTGGGTACCAAGAGTAAAATCCTTGTCCCTGCTCTTGCTGTGGTACTTTTTGAATAGCCCTCATGTCCACGAGAGCAGAAATTTGTCTTTGTGCCTCTGCCCATTGATTGCGTGGCAGGTCTGGCATACCTTTTGGCCTTGGTAGGGTGTGAAAGTGGAACCTGTAACCCTGGGAAACTATATTCAGTACCCATTTGTCCTGGGTGATCATGTGCCAGTTTTGTGAGAAAAGTGCTAGTTTTCCCCCTAAGGGTGCTGCCAAAAGGTAAGTGCTTGGCATTGGTAGAAGAAAGTCATTGGGACAGTTTCCTATAAGGTTGTGATTTGTCTTCTCTGCCTTTGGGGGCTGAAACACCCTATTGCTTAGGTCTGTATGAGCCTTGGGGCTGAGATCTGCCTCTTGGGCATCTGTATCTGCCTCTTTGTGGCCTGTCTGACACTGGAAAGGACCAATTTTTAGAAGGCCAGTTCCTGCTAAATCTGGGTGGCTGAACCTGTAAGAAATCCTTTACTGTCTGCATTGATTTTGCTTTATCCTCCATTTTCTTTAACACCTCTTCTGCCTTAACACCAGACAAAGTACCATGCTGTAATGGAGCATCCAACAATTTTGCTTTAACATGATCAGGTAAACTTTGTTCTTTTAACCAAGCATGCCTTTGAATGACAGAACCTGTAACTGCGGCTCTGCAAGAAGCCTCTAATGAATCAAAACCACATTGCAAAGTATGCTTTCCCACTTGTTCAGCTGCATCCAATAAATCCTGCAATTCCTTATTTTCAGGACATTCTGAGCTTGTAAACATTTTCTGTTTTAGCAAAGACATTAGGTATTGTTGATATTTAAGCATGTGAAACTGGCAGTTTAAAGCCCTTACAGCTAAAGTAGCAGAGGTGTAAACTTTTTTCCCCCATCTGTCCAGTGCTCTAGAATCCCTATCAGAGGGAACAGGGTTTTTTGCAGTGAAAGCCTTGACCCCTTTGGGACCCTGAGAAATTGTTTCTGGGTCAGCAGCAGGGTTTTTATAAAGACATTTATGAGAATCTGGGACCCTGTAGTACCTATCTGGCTTAACTGGTGCAGGGGGCAAAGAATCAGGTGACAAACTGGATTCAGAAAATACATCAACAATATCTAGTACAGGGGGAATAGTAAGGGGCCTGTGCTGAGGCAGTAAAAGAAAATCTCTGAGCCTTTTCTTGGATTCTGAATAATCCTGGCTCTCCCAATGGAAATGCTCCCTCATGGTGTGCAGGGTTTCCCCAAAGGAGTAATCCTCAGGAGGAGAGGCTGAAGGGATAGATTCTTCAGCATCAGAGTCCTCACAGGGAGGAAGAGAATATCTCTGTTCTGAAGGGGAATCAGAGGAAATAGAAACCTGGTCAGAGGAATCAGTCAGTATCTTGCCTAGGCCTTTTATCAGGAGGAGGGTGGGAACCCTTGATCAGAGTAATTAGGTCCTTGGCCATTCTAAGCATGTTTCTTTGGCATGGATGACTGTCCAGGTGAATGCTGTACTTGTTTCTTTGTCTTTAAAGCTGTTTTAGACTTTGCCTTGGCTGTTGAAGTGGTCTTGATAGTAAGCTGTGTAGGTCTGAAAACACCCTCAGAAGCCGATGCCTGCTCAGTGGCTCCAGACCCATTTGAGGGAACCGTTTCCATAGGCCCAATTCCTTGAGTTTCCAGAGGCCTAGTTGTCTCCACGTGGGAGCCGGAGGCGGCCTGTGGCTCTGAGGTAGCGGGTGTCAGGGGTTGCGAAAGTGCCTCACTGAGAACCGGCGAACCGGCGACTGGTCTAGAAGAGGCTTCGTCGTCAGTTTTGGACCTCAGATGCCTGTCCTTTTCTTTGTCCTTGTGCTTTTTATGGACTCCGGTCATCAGTTGTTCTGACGGTATTATATAGTTAAACCTTCGGCCAAAGTAATGTAAAGCAAAATTGAACCGACGCTTAATAGTGCGTTGGTTGAATCTAGTGCAAAACCGACAACTAGCAACGTTGTTGTCAGGGCCCAAGCAAGGAATACAGTAAGAATGAAAATCCTTATGAGGTATTTGCTTCCCACAAGAAATACAATTGTTAACTTTTACTGACATTGGTCTGGAGCAAGAAAGTTTCCCCAACAGGGTACTTAGCTTTATTGAAGACTTCGGATCTGAAATTAAAATTCGAAAATCTCAGGAGTCAGCCGACCGGCACTTGCGAACTACTTTTGCTTCGGGCACCACGCGGCAAGAAAGACCGAAGAAAATGGTGTTGGCTGCATCTTATATACCCTTGGCGCACTGACGTCAGGGAAGAGGCAACAGCAACTGACGCCGGACCAAGACTTTGGAATTCAGGCCGACTGTGGGTAGCCTGCCAGCAGGACAACCCTAGTGTAATGACTGCAACAGTGGAAACACGATGAACATCTGGAAATTGTTTTCCAGGTTTTCAGATTTAAATGCAATTTTTACGCAACCGATCATGTTTAGTCATAGAAAGGATAGGAATATTAAAAAATATGCTGGAAAGAAACCTACAAAGAGGTAAATTAAATAATAGGAAAAAAGGAACATGCAAATGTGGCCGGTGTACACAGTGTTGTTTTGTGATGAACAAGGAGTGCCATTATTTATTGGACAGAGATGGACTCCTTTCGAGTAAAGTTCATGCCAATTGTGATACAAAAGGAATAGTGTATTTAGCTGAATGGAAACAGTGCTCCTCTTTTTATGTGGGAAAAACGGAAAGGGCATTAAGAAGGAGAATTTATGAGCACATGTATGATATTCGTAGGCAGGACCTAAACAATGCCCTGTATAAACATATTATTGCATGTAAAGAGGCCACTTTCCTGTTTTTCGTACTTGAAGTGATACCACATAATATTAGGGGGGGTGATTGGGAAAATAGAATACAGGTGAGGGATGTGTTTCAACATATTAAATGTTGTTCGTTGTATGTCTTAGGTTTTTAAATGTGTTTATTGTATTTATCATTAACAAATGTTTTTAGCATGGATTACTTTATTAGGTTGGCCATATGGTGGGGCTCCTGGAGAGTTTTGGAAGAATGACATAACCAAGATTTTTTATACATATTTTTTATAAATTTATATATTGTTATATTTTAGTGTATTTTTGATATTTATATATATATAACAGATTATTTCTGATTTTATTATGACAATAAGAGTTCATTTTACATTTGATGCATGGCTTTCAGTTTTGCTTCCTTTGTGAGAATTGAATTTCAGTAAGTGTTTTAATTAGGATGGAAGGCGATTGGTTAATTACTGGTTGTGAAGCGTATATATTTAGGGGTTTAAGTTCAGGATTTGTTTGCCTGATGAAGTTGCATAGTTGACAAAAAACGTGATGAATAAGTTGAGCGTTTTATTTGTGGATTATTCAATAAAGTTGGAGTTCGTTTTACTGGTGACTCAAGCTGCTTTTTTTCGGGTTTTGGTGCTTTTTAAATAAACAATAAAAGTACAAAATTGAGTAATTCAGCTAAATTTGTTTCCAGCAGTCAAACTCCTGTGCACTTAAATGGCCCCATAGAAAATTCAGTTAAGCAAAGTGATACAAGCTGCAGTTGACAGCTTCTGCAGAACTGTAAGGGTCAACAACTTTCTGATGCACAAAAAATTGTACACAAAACAATAAATTTATTACACAGATTGCACAAAGGAGTACATACATTTTAATTACATATCCAAAGGCAAAAAAAGGACAAATGTTCCTAATAAAATTGAAAGAAACAAATCAAAATAAGGGCAATGGATTATTTTACTGCACATTACCTAAAAAAAAAAGTGTGCTTCTTAGCTTGTTATATACAGACACGCTTGCGAATGCACAGAGACGCGCAAATATCTGCATTCTCTTTATACCCTTAAGAAGAACCAGTCATCTCAGCAGTACTTGAAGTATACTATGAACCTGTACATGAAACACACGTGTGGACATATGGATGTACACACTACATATGCTACTCAACATGCATACATATTATATTCACTATGCATATATTTGTGCGTATGTGTATACATTTACATTATATACATACACACATATGTGGGGGCAATTCATTTATTTTACATTTGTTTACTGGGAAAGTCCGACTGGGCAGAACCCACTTTCAGTGAAGGCCCGGGGAGAAAACCTCAACATAAAAACAGACATAATGACACATTTTATACAATGGTAAGAGAAATGACAGGGGTATCATAATTTAAAGTACTTATATAATAATTATCAGATAGAGTTGGCTGAGTTTATCTGGTGTTGCAACACAGATATCCAATATATAGTGAAAGACCAGTCCAGTGGTACCTATTGTGACACATGGCTTGCAGTTGGCAGTAGAATCTTAGAATGTTAATTATACAGTCATATTTACAGTTAATAAAAAAACTAGAATAAGCAAAATTATTCTGTAATCACTTTCTGCTCAATTATATTAAAGCAGAGGAGAGAAAGCTGAAGTGAGGAAGGAGAAGGTCAGGATGAGAAAAATTGAGGGAAGAGGGGTTTTTGATGGTGATGGTGAATAAGATGCTTCTATTTTGTTAAAGAAGGTAATTGATAGGTAGGACAGGAAGAAAACATTAATGTGTTATTATCTCACCCACCATACCTCTCAACCTCTCAGAGCAAGAATTCGGGACCAACGTATAAATAAAAGTGGGACAAAGGCCCACAAATAGGGACAATTTTTGAATATTGCTTTTACAGACTTAGAAAGCTAACAGAATAACAGGTTTTGCATTAGCATGAATCTTCTAAAGGGTATAAAGTCTGAAACTCAAATATCTGTCATTATTTTCTAACTTCAGTCTTTAATGATCTGCCACTAATTTGTCAGAAAACCTCAATTTTTTTTTTATAAACAGACCAAAAATATGAGGCAAAAATCTGGACATTCTGTGAAAATCTGTACAGCTGAGAGGTATGTTACCCACATGTGACAGTTTTATGAGTAAGGGAGAAAATAGTTATAGTTGTTCATAGTTAGTCTGGACTGTTACACGGGCAGAGCCATGAGTCTGAAAAATAAATATTTAAGAATTTTATTTTAAATTGAGTTGAGTTGATAATGGTTCGAATAGATTGAGGATCATAGGAAATTACCAGGCTATCGGCCCTGAGGCCCTTACAACCTAGCCAAGAATTTACCCCATGTTCAGACAAGTCGTGAGAAGCATATTCCTACGAGGCATGAATATAGAGTCCCCTGCAGTGTTTGTAGATTTGATAACTTGTAATAATAATTTATTTGTCGAGTGAAGCATACATTTGTTGGAATAAGGCTGCAGTATGATTAGGAGAGCAGGAGTTTTCTCAGGCTGACGAAGTATTTTAGGAGGCATGGTTAACTGGTTGTGGTAGTTCTAATCTGGAGAGTTTTTTTTTTTTTTTTTTTTTTTTTTTAGATTAAGGCAATGGTGTGTCCTATTTGTAGACACTATGGTAAATTTTGCTGTTTTGTTATAGCATGATTCTAGTTTGTTTAGGTCTGTCTTTTTAAGACTGGTAAGAATGGGTGAGGCACAGAGGAGAGCTGACAGGAGGTGGGTTCTGGCAACAGCTACTCGAACTGTTAGAATTTTTTTATTTCTGTATAGGGTTCCCATTTTTGAGTATTTTCTTAATTGGTTTATGATACGTGCAAATCAAATCTCGGTTTATTATCAATTATAGCTCCTAGTAGGTTTGTTTGTGGTTCAGCAGTAATTTCTGTATTATCGATAGCAGTGATATAGAAGGTGGGAAGGGGATATGAGGGTCTGGTGGGTTGAAAAGATCATAAGTTGGGTTTTGTTAGGGTTAAGTATAAGCTGTGAGTTAGAGAGCCATGATTCAGTTTCGGTGAAGGACTTTTGTGTTACATCTTGAAGCTGTTGTATGGTCGATACTGCACATGTACGTTAGAGTCATCTGCATATTGGATTATGGAACCTAGTGCTAGTGGGGTGGCAGCATTAAGGTTGTTAGTAAAAGAATGAAAAGAGGAGGACTGAGAATAGAACCCTGTGGAAATCCTAGTGTGACTGGGAGTAGGGGGGAGAAGTCTTGTAGCCACTTCAGTGCCTGTTAGGTAATGCTGGAACCAGGAGAGAGCAGAAGGGCTGAGTTTTAGGTTTGTGAGAACGCTCAATAGCTTGTAGTGGGAAACTGCGTCAAAGGCCTTAGATATATATAGAAAGACAGATGAAACAATTTTCCCTGAAGAGGGCAGCAGTGGTGTCATGATAGGGTCTGAAACCATGCTGGGATTCAGCCAGTAGTTTATTGGTTGAGAGATAATGCAGAAGTTGAGAAATGTATGCACCTTTCTAAGAGTTTAGACAGTGGGGATAGAAAGGCGATGGGTCTATAATTTGTGAGTGCAGTTGATTTTCTGCCTTTATGCAGGGGAATTATGTGAGATTTTCCAGAATGATGGGACATGTTCAGCAATGGACCAATTAATCAGTATTGACAGTAGGAAATGGCTTCTGCTGCTATTTTTAGACATTCGGCTGTTAAGTTATTGGCTGTTGTTGTGGTAACCTTTCAGTTTTCTCATAAGATTTTCTATGGTTTTAGTGGAGATGGTTTAAAATGAGAAAGCATGGTTATTGCTGATGGTTGGCTTAGGTGTCGATGCTAGACAACTGTTGATTATTTTTGGTTACAGATAGAATACTTTCAGGAAATATTTATTGAATTGTTCTGTAATGGTCCCTGAGCTAATTGATATATGGGGGGGTGGGGGGTTGTAGCTTGTCCAGGATAGAGAAATTTTGATTGTGGTCCACATTTTTTGTGGATTTCTTTGATGTTTCAGTTGTATGTTAGTGGAGTGATTTTTTTTTCTAGTCTGATTTGACCTTATTCCTGATTTGTTGGTATGCTAAGCAATTAGGTTCATAGGCGTTTATTAGGCTAACGACCACAAGGACCTTTTTAAGCCTAGCCATGCATCCCAAATCTCTGACGAGTTCTGATACCCTTGATAAGTGTAAGCATGGGCCTGGGAGATGAACCACTTACAGGTTACCTGTGTCCATTAGAGACATAGGTGCCAAACCAGGGATGAATTTCCAGTTTCCCATCCAATTGTCCAAGTTACACTTGAATTGGGTTAGGGAGGAACTCTGCTTCACATGGATGGGGAGCCTGTTCCATAGACGGGGTAGTCTCTGGGATACATACCTATCTCTCCTGCAGGTCTTATTTATATCACAGGCAAGGTTAAAGTCTTTAGAATGGGTAATTCTGGTGCTGTTTGTTTTGCGGATATGTAGGAGTTCCATCAGAGTGGGGTCTGGCAATGCCCTGTATGCCAGGCTGGGATTTGTTAGTATGCCATAAGGTATAAGTCTTGTATCTTAGCTTAAGGAGTGTTCTTGTTTTATTAGTCAGCCATGGGGCATAGTTTGCCTTTACATGGGCTGTTCTTGGAGGTGTCATTCTGTTAAGAATGTAAAGTATTACTACAATGTTCAATAGCAACATTGCATTTTGTATTAAGTATATTAAGTATTAATATAATATAATTATATTATATATAAATATGTATTAATATATATAAATATATATTAATATATATAATATATATTATATAACATATATTATATAATATAATTAATATAAGTATTTATTATGTATATTAAGTATTTGTATTATATATTAAGTAACATTGTATTTTGTATTGTATTTTTTACACTTTGTAGTCGTTTAAAGCTGTTTTAAGTGTATTTTTCACTGTTTTTGCCTTATCTTTTCAAAATAAAATAATAATAATAATTTTTCCTTGTTTCCTACCTTTCTAAGCTAGTATAGTCCAGTTTTCAGGCTTGTGCTGAATTCAGGGCTGTGTTACAAGTTTCTGAGTTGCCCATACCTTACTTGGATAGGAGAAGGTTTCTCTGTTCACCTGTGAGAGAGGGAGCTTTGAGCAGCCATCTGTCTCTGGAGGAGTGGTTCCAGCCCAGAAGTTAGTAGTTTCTAGGCCATTTTGGGCTAATTTCTCTCTCTTTCATTTCCCTGCTGTAAAAATCACATTTGCACAGTTTTGCAAGTCCGGGCAGCGCTGGTTAGCTAGGCTAAAGTATTCCCGGCTTCACCAAGTCTCCTCTTCAGTTTTTCCCTTGAAAGTAGCCTAACTCTCAACGTAAGCACTTAAAAAGCATCCTACAGTCCAGCACTTGCTCAGACCTAATAGCAAGTACTAATATACCCCGACACTTGATTGCCCAGCAGGGCAAGGCTCATTATTCACCCCTTACCAACCAAGCGACTAAGCAGCTCACCCTACTATTCAGGCATGACCAAAAGCAATTTCAGGTATACTCTACAGTCCAGCTGGAGAATCTGAGTATCCTGAGGCAATGTTTACAACTGCCTCACGTACACAGACAACCCTCTCCTCCTATCACAAAACATTAACATCTGTGAGAGATGCAATTATACAGCTAAATTGGAGGCTAAGCTCTCTCCATCCAAGACTGGTACAGGCAGTCATGAGGAGAAGGTTAACACTTGCACCACACCTCCAGCCTCACACAGACCTACTAAACCAGCACTGGCAAAAAATACACAAATACACAAAATCATACTCGGAGGCTTTAAATAAAAACCCGCAAAAGCATCAAAGACCTCCAAAAGCAGACACCCAAAAAAACTGTACCTCCTGTCACAAACCAGGCAACACATAAAACACAAAATCAGTGTGCCGCATAATCACAGCCCTTAAAGGGAAATAACATACCTAACACACTAGTAATAGGCAACTCTACAGTCAAGCACATTGATGTCCCACTCACTAGGCTGGACAGGGAGAAGGTTACTGTTAGCTGCCTGTCGGGAGCCAAAATCCACCACATAACACAAGCACTCAGGTCACTCCAGAATAAGTACAAATATGACTCTGTCATTGTTCATGTTGGTGTGAATGACCTGAGCCGTACCTCTCTGGACTACATGAAAAGAGACATGAAAGAGCTCTCTGATCATGTAGCCCAGGCGGGTATGACCCTGATCCTGAGTAGCATCCTGCCCTCACCAAGAATGATACTGCAGTATAAAGAAAAAATGATCAATTTCAACAATTGGCTAAGCTTCTGGTGTCATTCAAAGGGGATCCAGTGTCTGTCAACCTGGGACGACATGCCCGACAAGCCTCGTTGCTTCGCAAGAGATGGCTTGCACTTATCACCCCTAGTCTTTCGAATACTGGCCAAGGCTCTTGCTGCCCCCATAGTGCCTTTTTTAGGCAAGGCTCGAAAGTAAAACCCACCTCCGTAAACAGCACAAATAATAAAATGAGGGTTATGCTACTCAACGCCAGGAATTTAAATCTCAAAATGCATGCACTCAAAGCACTCCTCAGTATGGAGAACATCGACATCTTTTCAGTAACTGAAACGTGGTTCAAGGCTCCACAGAGCAGCCCAGCACTACTAGGATACAACTCATACCACACATTTCGGCCACAGAACATGGACCGAAACACAAAAGGAGGGGGTGTATCCATATTCATCAAGGATACCTGCACCTCCAGGTTAGTGGTGCAGCATGATACCTCTGAGATCATCCATGTGCAACTAACATCGGGCAAATCTGCAATGCAAATTGTGGCCTGCTACAGATCACACTCCATGATCCAGGACCACCACTCCGCCTTTCTGGAGCTACTGGAAAACATGAAGGTCCTACCGAACACCCTGATATTGGGCAATTTCAATTACCCTACCGTTAACTGGGAAAACTACTCAAGTACAAACTCCCAGGTCCAGCTCTTCCTGGAATTTATCAACTCAAATGCCCTAGATCAGCTGATAAACTCCCCTACCAGAGGTGAAACATATTGGACCCGGTCATCACCAACATGGGCGACAGGTGTTCCGCACCGGAGGTCAACCCGTCACTGGTTAGATCAGACCATAAACTAATCACTCTGGATGTCCACACCACACCACCACCCCAACCACGGAAACCAGTGAAAAACTTTTCTATAGCAAACGTCACCTTACTTAAGACAGAGGTGGTAAGTTTCACAGCCCCACTCTAAAGGATAACAGTGTCCAAGATGCAGGAACCTTTACAAATGCACTCTATGAGCACCTACCAGGATGCACGGATCGTGCCATCCCTAGCAAAACCAAGACTCACTCCCCTAAGAGAAGGAAACCAGCCTGGTGGTCCCCTGCCACAAACAGGCTATACAACAGAAAGAGGAAACTAGTTCAGAAAAAAGCAAATCCCAATAAGGAAAGACATCCCTGATCAGTATCAGTAAGAAACTAAGGTCCCTCATAAAATCATCCAAGACTAACTTCGAAAGAAAAATAGCCAAGGATTCGAAAGATAACCACAAAGCCTTCTTTAGCTATGTCAAGAATTTAAGTGGCAACTCACAGATATGCTCTGAGCTAGTGCAAAATAGCACAAAATATACTGAACCTACTGATATTGCCAACATCCTGGCAGATAGATTCAGTGCAAACTTCACCCCCAAAAGGGCCCACAACCATACCGGAAAAGTGTAGTGTCCCTGAAATCACTGACTCGCAGGTGAAAACAGCCCTTTCCAAAAGCCAAAAGCACAGCATCAGTGAGGCCAGATGGTGTCCCAGGCTGCGTCTTGCACGAACTATAGAACGAACTAACCCCCACCTAAACACACTGTTCAACCTCAGCCTCTCCACAGGCTACGTGCCCATAGAATGGCGCACAGCAATGGTTATTCTGCTCCATAAAGGAGGGGCCACAACTGACCCTGGCAACTATTGCCCCATAAGCCTGACTAGCCTGGTCTGCAAGGCTATGGAGCGCATCATCATGGAACTCATTAACAAAGACATTGGGAACCTCCAAACACTTGACCCAACCCAGTTCGGCTTTGTTAAGGGCAGATCATGCCTACTAAACCTGGTTGACTTCTTCGAGACAGTTACCAAGGCTATAGATGAGGGGAAGGTGGTTCACACAAGCCTACCTTGACCTCACCAAGGCTTTTGACACCATTCCCCACTCGGGAATTATAGAAAAACTCACCAGCCTGAACATAAACTCCTACATCATGAGATGGGTTGCCAACTGGCTTACAGACTGAACTCACATGGTAAGAATAGCAGGCTCCAGGTCCGACTCTAAATCAGTCACAAGTGGTGTCCCACAAGGCTCAGTCCTGGAATCCCTACTGTTTGGCATATACTTCTCAGAAGTACAGGCAAACACAGGAGGACTATGGCTAACCAAGTTCGCTGATGACTGCAAAATGGGAGCCATAATTGACTCTCTGGGTGACACGGACATTCTCCAAAAGGGCCTTACTGAGACGGACACTTGGTGTCAAAGTCATGGTCTCAAGCTAAATGCCAAAAATTGCATAGTCATCCCATTTGGGAAAAACAGAACACCCATGAATTACCACATAGGTGGCAGCCCCCTTAATAGAGAAAGGGTAATAAGAGATCTGAGGACCCAGGTAGATAGTAATCTCTCCTTTGACAATCATATTGCCAAAGTAGCTAGGAAATCCTTCTACGTAGCCCATCTAATTACTAACGGGTTCGCATCTAGAAATAAAGAGGTTATAGTGCCCCTCTACTCGTCACTCATCAGACCCATCATAGAGTACAATGCCCCATTTGGGATGTACCTCACAAGACGCTTCCAATAGCTGGAAAGACCACAAATGTACCTCACCAAGAGGATTACTGGCCTCAAACATATGTCCTATGCAGCCCGACTGGAAAAACTCCGGCTGTACTCAGTGGCATATCGCTTACTCAGTGGTGATCTCTGCCTGACTTACAAAGCCATGTCCAACTCAGAATTGATGGACATGCTCCACCTAAAGAAATCCAAGTCACTGCGAGCCACTCACTCTAGTGAGCTAAACCTCACCACAACAACAAATAGAACATGCTGGAGGGACAGATTCCTGTAACAGAGACTCCCCATGCTTTGGAACAAAATTCGTAACTACATTAGGCAGAGGCCCTCACTAACACTCTTCAAGAGAAACCTTGACGAGTGGACGGGTAACAGAAAATACACCCCTGGGATCACTACATTGGCTCTTCTTGACAGAGGCTCAGTTAATTAATCAATGGGGCAGCGAAAGCTGACACACTCTGACTAGGCTTATAAATGCCCTCGGGCAGATAGCCTAGTACCTACCTATGAACATCTTGGGGCAAGTTCTTAAGAGGAGTCCAGTTACATTTTCTAGAGTGTTTATCAGATCTTGGGGGTTGAAAAGTTTCTTATTATGGATTTGTCGATAAACGGTATGTTTAGTAGGGTTGATGTGTTGCCTGAGCAGATAGTCTATCAAGTAGTCAGCCAGCATTTTGATAGCAGGAGGGCTGGTTAGTCAGGGTCCAGTCTAGGGCAGACTGTCTATTTGATGTTTTTGTCTGTTCTGGTACGACTTTAGATAATGTGTGTGAAGCCACAGAGGTTGCTATGATTATTGGGGTTTTGCGAGTTACAGGTCAACCAGTCAGTATTGAAATCACCCATGATGATGGTTTCATGAGTAATGTCATTTGAAATACATTACAGGACATGCTCGGTTGTGGAAACATACTGCCTGTTGGGATGTAAATGACTATTATGATTATATACTTGTTAGGGTTGATTTGTAATTTGGTCAGTAGTATCTCGGTGTTGTTAGTTGTTATATTGAGATTTAATTACTTCTGTATCAGATTACTCTTAAATACTATGGCTACTCCTCCTCCTTTTTTCTCCTTTCTATCTGCCCCAAGTATGTTATAGCCTGGAGGACTGATTTCATTATCTGCAATGTGTGGTTTCAGCAAGTCTCGGTTAAAATGGCTACATCTGGAGAGTAAAAAGACAGGTAACGTGAAGCTCATGAACTTCTTTTAAAAATGCTTCTGAGATTGAAATTTAGAAGTAGCAAGTCAGATCCTTTTCAAGATAGGTTAAATATATTTTGTCGTTGAGGGTGGGTTGGGGGGGTGGCTAGGACCTGGATTTGGGTGTATGTCACCACTTACTTACTGTAAGTTTATTAGCTGTGTTTATTAAAGTGTGAATGAGTTTGGACATTTGTTTGTGATACTGAGTGAGATGTTTTGGAGATTTTTTAAGCGAGGGTTATTTTGTGATTCACCTCGTCAAAGAAAGTGGTCTTGAAGATAGCTGGTGATATTTCCAAATGAGTCATTTGGTTTTGGTGAGAATTGGTAGATGTAGTTTTGTGGTTGGCTTGGGATGTGGTTATATGAAAGTGATAAGCTTAGAGATGGGCAGCTGTTGACAGAAGTACAAGTAACATGCCATACAGAGGTAGCAATTTGGTGTTCATAAGTTGTTTAGGAAATAGATAAACTATTTTGTACTTATTATACCTGTGAAAACTTTAGACAGGAAGTAGAAATCATCAGAAGACTTTTAGGTTGATTAATTATGAGTTAAGAAGGTAAAGGTAGCTAAATGGTAGTACGTCTTGTTACATCATGTCAACAATGGTTAGATGGGAGGGCCTAGAATGATAATGTGTATGGTTAGATGGTAGAGGCTAGGAATGAAAGGAGTATAGGAATATGTCACATAGTAGTTAAGGGATTTGCTTGCTGATTGGAGAGATATTCTAAGTGGGGCTGGTTTGGTTAGAAATAAATTTAGCTGCAATTAGGGTGGGTGGAAATGGGGGCAGGGTAGGAAGCCGAGTGAGCCCAACTGTAATCAGAGAAAATCGAGCAGGTTAGAACTACCTCTAAGAGAAGGACTCGTCAGGAACAATCAGCAAGTTTTGTAAATTATATAGTATATAGTGTGATTTGTAGCGGGAAAAGTTATTGAAACCTTTTGTTTATCTTAAGTGGGCACAGGAGGGGTGGACAGAACTGTTAAAAAGTAGGAGTAAGGAGTGCTAATAAGGAGAATTGAGGTTAAGGAGTTATGGGGTCAATTTGTGTGATTAAAAACTCATGTTGCCAAATTTTAACTGAATTTTCATGTCAAATAAAGTTATAAACAACTATGAAAATCATTCATTGAAATTAGTTTTCAATCAAATGCTTTAAGACCAATAACAACACACAGGATTAGACAGCTATATGTTCAAATATTTTTTAAATCTTGGAAGCAAACAGTTTTAAAAACAAAATGATTAAATATGAAATCAATGTAATGGATCTTGAGAGGTACATAAGCTGGCCACACAAGTCATTTATATTCCATCTATTTAGGTGGTTGGTAAACAGGGGATGACTGCCTATCAGTCAAGATTTCCAACATAGGCATGCCTCAGTGGAGTAAATACAATGTAATTCGTACAAGTGCATGAATCAACAGGTGCTGAAAGTTAGTATATATTGCATCCTTGTATGATGTATGAAGCAAGTAGCCATTGGGCAGTGTCAGTACAAGCAGAGATACGCGTCTGGGTCAGAGTGAATAAAATACTAGTTTATTGCAAATACACAAAAGGGGTGTTGTACACAAACTTTCAGCAAGAAGTTTTTCTGTCCATCAGTGCAAACTGTGGTACAGCCTCCTCAAACAAGTGTGTTGTACTTCTAAGAGACTTTCAGGCTTTAACACAATACTATGTCTCCCTTACCTTGCTGAATTGTGTAGAGTACTAAGAGACAGAAAAATACAGACATTTATCTTGTTCAAACACAATGTAACCACAATGGCCAGTCAGGTTGAAGACCAATAGCTAGGTCATTTTTAACAAGGAGTACAATGCGTTGAAGGTGTTCTCACATTCAGAAAGGATTTAGTTGACTGCGGAATGTAAACAAACCCTACTTCTGTATTAATATTACCTGTTTGGTAAGTAATATCAATTTTAAAAAAGAAAAAGAAAATGGCAGTAAAATTGCTCGCTACAGCAGCGCTTAACATGTAAGCATTTTAAATGTCAGAATGAAATTAATAGCTGCATCAAGACTTTACACATCTGTATCTTAAAATGCCAGAATACAATGTGTTTTCTTAAGCCAGGGCCAGCATAAAAGCTAAACAAAATACAGCTATCTCCATTTCTCAAATGAGAAATATTGTGTGTGTGTGTGTTTTCAAGTTCTATGCCAAAAGTCAGCTTCTGATATATCCTATGATGGGCTAGCATCCCAAAATATGTTAGAACAACACATCAGTGTTGTGTAGCTACCACTGATGACATTAACTCCAGTTAATTTAAAATCCATTTGCGAGTTACTCTAAACATATACATGCTCATTATATATGTATTATTGTATTTATTTTTATTTTATTTATTTTACATTTGTTGACTGGGCTAGTCTAGCTGGATATATGTCCATTTTCAGTAGAGGCCCGGGGAGAAAAGCTCCACACAATTTAAACAAAGTTCACATCTACAGGAAATGCATATTTAGAATGCATACACATTTTCTTGAACAGAGAAGGCTGCAAATTTACAAGTACATAACGAAGGTTACACATATTTCAATAGACTTAGTATAGTTAATAAGAAGTTACATTTAAGTGTTACTAAAGAGTACTAGTTAATAAGAAGTTACATTTAAGTGTTATTAAAGAGTACTAATTGAGAGAAGAGAAGAAAGCAATAGTGTCGATGTAGATAAAGGAAAATGAAACGGAGAGGCAGTTCGGTAATAAATCTAGAAGTAATACGAGTCACTTTAAAGAAACCAGTACTAGCTAGGACTGTGAAGGAGAGGAAGCATAGTAGTATTTAATATGAAATAGTTTAAGAGAATAGAAGCATATTAGTTAAAAGATGAAGTAATTTCAGAGATGATAAGGTAGATAGATTCAGGTAATAATGGATAAGTTGGTCAGTCCGGTTTATAACAGGGGCACATCCAGTGTGTTTTCAGGAAGAGCTTAAGTTTACTTTTAAACAGAGTAGTAGAGGGAAGTGTGGTAAGTTCAGAGGGAAGTAGGTTCCAGATTTTTCCAATAGAAATAGAAAACAGAGAGTCTTCAGCTCTATTATTTGATTTGCTGATGTATACAAGAGATTTTTGTGATGATCTTAGGGACTTAAGGTTATCATAGGGGTGGATAAGATTAGATAGCATGGGTGTTTTGTCAGGTTGATACAGTATTTTGTGGACGATGGTCAGTTGATTATATTTCAGATGCTGTTGAAATTCAAGCCATCCAAGGTGCTTTAGATTAATACAGTGATGAGTTATATAAGGATTACCTGTGGCAAATCTGACTATGCTATTATAGGAGTTTTCTAGTTTTTTAAGGTTATTTTTTGACAGATTGGTAAATATGGGTGAGGCATAAAGAAGGGTGGAGATAAGGTGCGTGTGGGCAATGGTAATTCTAGTTGCAGGAGTGAGGAAGGATTTAATCCTGTAAAGACAGCCTATTTTTTTATTGGTAGTTTTCAGAATGTTGTTGATATGGGCATCAAAGTTTAGGTTATTATCTATGGTGATACCTAGCAGTTTGGTAGTTTGATCTTGGGATATGTGTGTGCCGTCATGGGATGATACAGGGAAGTCTATTGGTGGAGATTTACTGGTAGGTGTAAAAAGAAGTTTTTTTAGGATTTAATAAGAGGCAGCGTTTTGTAAACCATAGTTCTACAGAGTTAAATGTGTCTTGAGATAGGGAGTGAAGTTCAGATACAGATGAGGCAGTGCATAAGTGTAGAGTCATCTGCATATTGGATGCATGTAGCTTGGGGAATTACTTGGTGAAGGTCATTGATGAATATAGAGAACAGGAGAGGGCCCAGTATGGAGCCTTGAGGAACTCCAATATTAACAGGTAGCTGAGTAGAGAGAGCATTGTTCCAGAGTACAGCTTGATGTCTGTTATTTAAGTAGGAATGGAACCATTTTATAGCTAGTGTGTCAAGAGACAGAGATTTGAGTATGTTTATGAGTATAGTGTGATTTACCATGTCAAAAGCTTTGGACAGGTCTATGAAAAGTGCAGAGGAGAGCATGTTAAGGTTTTGGTTGTTATTGATAGTGTCAATAAAGGAAAGGAGGGCAGTAGTTGTGCTATGGGAAGGTCGGAAGCCATGTTGGGTGTTGGAAAGCAGGTTATTATGGAGAAGATGGTCTAGCAATTGCCTATGGATACATCTTTCCATGATCTTAGATAGAGGAGAAAGTAGGGCTATGGGTCGATAATTAGAGAGTTCAGTGGAGTCTCCTCCTTTGTGAAGGGGAATAATATGAGAGACTTTCCACAGTTTAGGGATATATCCTTCAGTGATGGTTCTATTTATGAGGATGGAGATGGGGTAAGCAATTGATTTGGCTGCTATCTGTAGGTATTCTGACGGTAGTTGGTCAGCAGAAGGAGTACATGGTTTCAGTTTTTGGATAAGGGTGGGAATAAATGCTGTGGGGACAGGTTGGAAGAGAAAAGGTGGAGGTGGGTTAGAGTCAGAATTGGATGTTATGTCTTGAGGAGAGAGCTGACAAGCAAGAGCTTGAATTGCTTTGATAAAGAAGGTGTTTAAGGTGTTTGCAGTTTGTTTAGGGTTGTCTTTGTCAGTGCCTTGTGGGTTAGGTGTGATAGATTGACTTGGATGTAATAACTGATTAATACTTGACCAGAATTTTTGGGGTTTATTGTGGTAGGTCTGCTGAAATTGTAAATAATAGTTTTTTTTTTATCAAACACTATGGCTTTTTTTGTTTCATTTCTCAGTTGTTTGTAGTTTTGGATGTCAGTATGGTTTTTAGTTAAGCGTGATTTATTCCAGTATTTATTTCTGAGATGGATTTTTTGTTTGGTTTCCCTAGTAAGCCATGGAGCAGATTTTGTTCTTATCCTGATAGAGCGGGTAGGAGCATGACGGTTGAGTATGTTTAGGAAATTAATATTAAAGTAATCAACAGCTTCATCAAGAGAAAGGTATTTTAATGGGGACCAATTACATGCTTTAAGTTCACTAAGGAATATATCTAAGATGAGTTTTTTCTTGGTTCTAATTTCCCTATATATGGGTTGAAAGGGTGGATTGGTTTTTAGTCTGATGATGTAGGTTAGTGAGTGGTCGCTTATGTCGTCAGGGAGGGTTTCGGTTTCATAAGTCTGAGGTTGACTATTAATAAGTATCCAATCTAAGGTGCTTTCTTTCTTGCTATGTTTGTTTATTCTAGTAGGGAGGTAATAGTTTGGGTGAACCCATAAAGATTAATATGGCTCATGGGGCAGTTGTTATTGCAAGAATTCCAGTCTATGTTAAAATCGCCTAGGATTATGGTTTCTTGGGGAAGGTTTAGAGATAACCAACAAAGTATGTTTTCAATGGTAGTGATGTTATTACCTGGAGGAACATAGATACTAATAATATAGATAGATTTAGCTGGGTTTAGCTGAAACTTGGTAATAAGTATTTCAGCATTTGAGTCTTGGGAAGGTTTGTGGTTAAAGATGGTTATTTGAAGATCAGATTTGAATAGAACAGCTACTCCACCACCTTTCTTGGTTACACGGTCAAGGCGTATGATGTTATAACCAGGTGGTAAAACTTCATTGTCTTTAGTTGCTGGTTTTAACCAGGTTTCTGTTAGACATATAATATCAAATGAGTAGAGTTCCAAGAGAGCATGGAGTTGTGTTATTTTATTATTAATGCTCCGTGTGTTAAGGTGACCTATTAAGAGTGAGTTTGGAGGTTTTATAAGTGGGTGAATGGTAGAGGGGTTTGGGTTATTGAGTTGAATGGTACTTGAGGTGTTTGGGCCAGGATTTGGGTGAATGTCTCCGTCTTTTAGGGAGTGGAGTAGTGTTAGATATAGATTATTAGTGAGTTTGCTGAGAAGAAATGGATATCTTCTGGAGTTAGGGGAGTTATATCTAATGTGTACTGTCCTATGGTATTTAGGTAATAGATAGTTGGGTATGGATGTAACGTTGAAATGGTCAGTGTGAGAGGGTAGTGAAAAAGAGGTAGATCGTTTAGTAGGATGTAACAAGTTTGTGTATACAGGGTGCTCATACAGGGTGCTCACAGGAGGTTAATAGGTAGACAAGAGTTAATGGAGGTAGAAGTGTGAGTATGAATAACATTTGTAAGTAGATTAAGGTGTAGGGTTTATTCATAGACATGGTAGATAAAAAAAATCATCTATATGTGCAGTGGTAAAATTGGTGAGGTCAGGAAGGGTAAAAAGAGAGATTGGTGAGATAGGGTGTGGTTTTTAAAAAGGCGGGAAAGCGTGAGAAAGTGTGATGGAAGTGAAACTGTGATTGGTGGAAATAGAGAGGGGGTGTGGTCTGATAGGTATAAGGTTAGGACCCCTGGGGGTGGGTGGGAATTGGGGGTAGGGTAGGGGAGCGGAGTGAGCCCGCAGGGCAAACGGAGCGGGTTAGAGCAAGTAAAGATGAGCTCCTGGAGACAATCAGAAAGCTACCGATTGTGGAGGAGCTCTAGGTAGTTCCAGGTGAGTGTAGAGTTGTAGTACTATAAACAATTAACAAGAGATAGTAGAGAAGGGAAAGGGAAAAGTAAACCGAGGGGGTAGTAATAGAAAGGAGGATAAAAAGAGGAGAAGATAAGAAGTAAAGAGGGATATTATACTAGTGAAGAGAGAATGGAGTATAAGAAGTCAAGTCAAGGCTGCCACCTGGTGGACAACAGCTTGAACTACAGTTAGTTGGCTAGGTAGAAATAGAGAGGAAGAGGTGAGTCGATTAATAGAACCAAGGGGAGAAGGGTTGGAAAAAAAAGGGTGAGAGTTGGAACTGGCTGCTGGGAACCTGGCTCAGGAGGGCGACTTAAAACATACACTACTTGGTTTTAAATAATACAGAACAATTCTGTCCACAGTTTTAGCAAGGGGTCAAACGTACTTTCTTTAGTTCCTTAGTAGGGAGGGATTTATAGCACAGGACAAAGGAGTCTTGGGGTGCAGATGAGATGGAAGTCTTTAGAGACCAGGCAAGTTGATTCCCAAGTTCTTAGAGAGGAGGTTGAGAGCTGTGAAGGTTAGAGAAGGAAAATTTAAGTTAGGTGAAATGGTCAGCAGTAGATTCAGAGTACAGCTTACACAGTTAAGGAAAATGCAGACCGTATTACGGCATCCCTACTCAAAGGAGAGCTACATAGCCATTAATCTGCATCCAGTGTTGCAGTCCTTACTCCTTTAACACAGTCTACACTCTGTACTGTTCAGGAGAGGATAGCCAGCCAACAGTATATCATGATAAATGCCCGCGTCAATGACAAGGAAGAGGATTTCACAGATGCAATGTTCTAACCGGGTGTCAATACCAACAGATGCAATGATCTAACCAGTTGTCAATACCAGACTGTCTAATGCAAACCAGGAAATTTCAAGATGGCTACAGTAATATAAAGAGTAAGAATTTCAGGCTTTTATTTGCAAAGGTGCAAAATATGAAAGAATGTCACTTATCACACTGCTACTGACCTCTCACATACAATATAAATAACTACGTCAACACCATCCATTCCTAATCAGCAATTTCTTAACCTTGTACCATACCATTTGAAATAAAGCAAAGACCCATTATCAGATGTTACAGGTAACACCCCTACAAAGTACTCAACAGTGGCCCATTTGCAGACTACGAACATGCAGTGAGGGTACTCTCCAGGCCTGGATCTTAAAGCATTTCCACACTGCCATGCTGCCCTGAATGACATCACAATGAAAGCCCACCAGCAAACTTTCTAATCTATGTCCTATAATTTGTTGATTTCTGAAATGATGCATCTTATTTACAACTCGTATACAGCTGATCCCCTTTTAACCGTATTCTTCATCTGCTTGGCAACAGCTGCATGCTAAACACAACTAACTCCCATCAAAAAACATTTTCTCCTTCCCTACAAAACAATCCGTATATGTATAAAGCATGATTTGGCTATTTTTCCCTTGCAGTGGTTTATCTATGCCACTTCCTTAGTGCCACACCATGTTACTTTTTCCTGAAGCCCATTATATTTCAGTTGTTTACAGAATGTATGGCATTTCTACTTCTATGTTACTTACATTCTCTTAGAGGCCATAAGAATCAGCACGTGCCTTAGAATGCACGCTTATTCAAACATTTGCTAAATCAAGCAACATAGAAGCTACTGCTGGACACATGCAAGCCATTTCAGTTAGAGTGAGCTTTGAGTTGCAGTTGGGTGTACCTGCAGGCATGAAAGACCAGAAACATGACAGCAATAGCTGACAACTGGATGAGCAAGAGAGAAATATCTGCAGATAATTTGCTCATACTCTTTTCAAACAAGAACCTAATTTGACCAGTATTAGCAGATGAAACAAAAATGGCGAAGGGGGTGGCAAACAAAATACATTTAAAAAAGTATTGGCACTCTTACAATTCTCAAAAAATGACTCCAAGTACTCTTAAATAAATAGAGAGAGCAATCTGAATGAAAAGGAATTCAAAATGTCATGCTTAGATGACAGGGGACTTTGCTGGAAGCAGCTGTGATAGCAAACAGCTGAATGCAGTTCCTGCCCTGCCATTCTTAGGTATACAAGACTATAAAACAAATCTTAACCACATAATACTGAATAATAAGATCAGTACAGAGGGATACAGGCCATCAATACCAAAGAGAAGATTACAGACAAAAAAAAAAAGAATTATTTCAGTTTCTGACCACAGTGGTCCTTGAACTTTCTTCCTTTCATACCTTTCTATCCTATCCCCTCTAATTTGTCCTTTCTTCCTTTATTATTTATTTATTGTTTACTTATTTATTTATTTGACATTTATTGACTGGGTTAGTCCAGCTGTGTCGGAGCCCTTTTTCAGTAGAGACCCAGGGAGAAAAGCACCACAAATACATAGACACTCAAATACATAACTACATTCACATAAAACATAGCTATTTAAACAAAAGTTACAAGTAGAGAAAAACAAAAACAAATCATGCCGAGTTTAAAATGAGATTGCAGAAAGATTCTAAAAATCAGCAAAGTACACCTAGTACAGTACAGAGTGAAAGGTAAACAAATAGCAAAAATGCACATTCTTTATAGTATCGGTGACATTAACATGATCCATTTCTCTTCTTCATTCTGACTTTCTCTGTACAGTATTTGTTCTACACTGCTAATCTGGTAGAAAATAACACTTGTGATAAAATCTTACCATAATACTAGATGTCCTTTTCACTGTTGCAGTATTCATCACCTCTGGCATCTCCTGTCATGGATAGCCCAAAGTCTGGTCAGCATACCAAAGCCTTTATTACCTAGGGAGCATCATACATCAGATGTATGCCCCCTGAGCAAGCATAAAGGTGATGTACGTATGATCCCATTTCAGAACTTAGGTGCCCCAAGAGAACTAGGACCCCAAGTGGAAAGGAGGAAATATCCATCCAGAAAAGGGGAATGAAGGAAGAGAAATGAACCTCTCAGCCAGAACAAAAAATACCACACATGCAAAAGGAAGAGAAAAGGGGGAATAAGGGAGGAAGTGAATACTGCAATAGTGAAAAGGACATCTAGTCTTATGGTAAGATTTTACACACCTGTGCTATGCCCTTCCATAGCAACGTTGCAGTATTCATCACCTCTGGAGGAGTACAAATGCTATAGTGAAGGTAGGGAGGAAGGTACGCATGAGCCCTTCACAAACCCACAAAGGATAGCCCTTGCAAATCCTGCCCTGGCCCTGGAAATGACATCTGATTTGGAATGTTTTGTGATTGCATGAACTGAAGACCAAGTTAGCAGCTTCAACTATAAAGCTGGTGTCGAAACCTTTGAAGAAATCCCCCAAAGAAGTCACTGCTCTAGTTGAATGAGCCCTCAATGAACAGACAATTGTTTACAATGAAAAGAATAACAAACAAACAAAAAAGCCTTGGAAATCCAGGAGGAGCTGATTTGCTTGCAAACTGCCCAACCCAATGTCCTAGTATTAAAAAGCTAACCAGACTTATGAAAGGCTTTAGTTTCATCTAAATAACATTGGAGTTGTCTATGCAAATCCAAAGTAAGCAGAACCTTCTCACTAGCAGATTGTGGAGAAGAAAGAAAAGAAGGAAGCTGGACAGACCGATTAAGGGACAGCTCATTAAACACCACGGGCAGAAAAGGAGTCATAACAAGACACACCCTGTTTCTGTGCAAACCCAAAAAAGGAGGCACTGCCATCAAAGCCTGTAGCTCGCATATCCTTGTGGCAGGGTTAAAGCAACAAATAAAACAATCATGTAGGTGCAATCTTGTCAAGATGAAGCAACAGCAGGCTCAAAAGATAACAGAATTAACTTTTCAAAGACAAAATTAAGATCCCAGGAAGAAGCAGTGGGCTTTCTTGGGGGTCTAATATGAAGAATACCTTTAAGAAACTGCTTGACTTCAAACCTAGAGGCCAAAGGAAAAGCAAGTGTCAGACAGGCAAAAAATGGCCGACAGGTAGGCTTTCATTACAGAACATACCAAGCCAGCATGTAGTAGTTCACAGATGTATGAAACAACCAAATGGACCCCACACACAAACTGAAAAGGGGTCCTGGTGATGTTTGACACACCAAACAGAAAATCTCTTCCATTTGGCCATGTATGATTTTCTGGTACTAGCCTCCTGCAGGATCCCAAGCACATCCTCAGAAAACTGGTGTCAGAAAAGAATCAAAACTCTATAAACCATCAGGTGAAGAGTGGACAGATGAAGGAGAAGAACAGTGCCTTGGTCCAGTGAGAGAAGATCCATGTGGTGAGGAAGGTTTTCATGATTGCCCCTGGCCAGATGGAATAAGAGGGGGAATGCTGTCTGGTCCAAAAGGGAGTCACCAACAAGATTTTTGGAGAGTCCTTTTTAATTTTGAGATAGACCCTTGAAAGAAGAGGAAAAAGCCGTACAGGAACATTCCCTTCTGAGAAACAGACATGGCATCCACCTTCCAAGCCAAAGGACTTGGGACGTTGGAACAGAACTGAGGCAAAAACATCTACTTGAAGAATACCTACATATGAACTATGTCCAGAAATCCATCTCTGTGAAGCATCCATTCCTGGGGTTGTGTCATGGACCAGCTGAGACTATCTGCCACAAAATTCCACTCTGAGGGTATTATAGAATGCTGGTAGGGTGTTCTGCAGATTAATGGCTACTTGCCATACTTGAGGGGCCAGTCTGCAAAGAAGGTAGGACCTCGTGCCCCTTGTTTGTTGATGTCCCACAGGACTGTGGTGGTGTCTGTAAAAAGGGACCCGGGGCCCGGAGTGCATGGAAAGCTTGAAAGGATAGAATGAGAGCTCACATTTCCTTGATGTTGATTTGAGCCATCCTCTGCTGAGGGGACCAAAGGCCTTGCACTTTCAGGGTACCTGAAGTGGCTCCCCACCCCATCTCTGATGCATATGTGAAGAGTTCCTGAGATGGCTGAGAATGGTGGAAGGGGACACCTGGATTGAGAGATCACTGCAGTATTCATCAATGAAATTTCAGTTGAGACAAGGAAGCAGAGGAATGAGATTGTCTGAGTTGCCCGCCTCTAGTATAAAGTTGATACGGGACACTCCTCCCAGTCACATTAAATCAGCTCATTCTACTGTTTATAGTGAGAACTTCATAAAAGCACACCCCTTTAGCTTCTGAACCTTGAATTATCTTATCTTCTGTCTTTTTTTTTAAGTGAAAAAGTACAGTTTTGTACCTACCATAAATGTAGATGTTCGAAGATCCACATTGCTGCAGTCATAACCTGTGGGTAGTCCGCTGTCCTCGGTCGGCCCGAATACCAAAGTGTTAGGCTGGCGTCGGTCATGGTCGCTCAGATATGACGTCAGTACGCCATGGTATTAAAGCGCATGACCGACGTCATATCCTCAGTCTTTCTTGCCCCAGATGTCAGAAGGCCCTAAAAAGAAAGGCCATAGCCAAAAACAGAAAAACCTCCAAAACCCATGTACAAACAATATTTACAACCCAAACCATACAACCACTCCAAACTACAGGGGAAGGAGGGAGGGTAAATTGGACTGCAGCAATGTGGATCTTCGAACATCTACATTTATGGTAGGTACAAAACTGTACTATGTTCTTCATCTCACATTGCTGCAGTCATAACCTGTGGGTAGAATCCCAAAGCAAAGGTAAAGGGAGGTTGGCAAAATCATAAAGCATTGGGAGCTGCTAACATGCCCTGTAAGACTGCAGTGGCAAACCCAGCCCTAGATTTGGAATAAAGAGGGAGATGGTAATGTTTAGAAAAAGTGTGCACTGAACTCCAAGTAGCTGCTTCCAAAATATCTTTAGTAGCTACACCCCTTAAAAAGCAGTAGAAGTGGCAGTAGCCCTAGTGGAATGAGGTCTGATTCCAGCGGAATCTCCTTACCATGATGAGAATAACAAAAAGCAATACAATGGCCAATCCACTTAGAAATAGTTTGTTTTGAAACAGGTTCCCCTGAGAGCCCAAAGCAAAAGAAACAAATAACTGTTGAGACTGTCTGAACCCTTTAGTCCTGCTCAAATAATAACGCAACTGCCTGTGAATATCCAAAGTGTGCAAAATTTTCTCCCCTTTATTTTGGGGATCAGCATAAAAAGTAGGCAAATGAATAGATTGGTTCAAGGCCACATTTGAAACCACTTTAGGCATAAAAGTAGGGTTAGTACGCAGAGATACCCTATCCTTATGAAAAATCAGGAAGGGTTCAACTGCCACTAGAGCCTGTAATTCAGATACCCTTCTAGCAGACGTAATGGCCAACAAAAAAGCAGTCTTCCAAGACAAAAACTTTAACTCAGACGTAGCTGCAGGTTCAAAAGGAGGTAAAGTAAGTTTTTCCAACACAAAATTGAGATCCCAGGAAGGAGTAGGAGCTCTATGCGGGGGTCTTATGTTCTTTGCCCCTCTAAGGAATTGCTTAAACAAAGGATGAGAGAATAATGGTGGGTCACAGTCATAGTGAGCAGAAATGGCTGCAGCATGAACTTTTACAGAGGAGAAAGACAAACCCTTGTCTAATAATTCTGTAAGATATTGAAGTGAAACACTCAAATTAGGCACTGAAACATCAAAGCTCTTTGCTTTGCTCCAAATAAAAAATCTCCTCCATTTATCAGCATAAACTTTCCTTGTACTAGGCCTTCTGGCCTCCAAAATGACATTCAAAACTTGTTGAGGAAGCTGCGACCCTCCAGGTGCTAGAACAGAATATGCCAGGCTGTCAGATGCAGGGACTGTATCATGACATTGAGGAAATGATTGCCTGCCTGAGACATAAGGTGTGGAATTGAAGGCAAAGGCCAAGGAGGCTCCCATACTAAACTCCTCAGCAGAGGGTACACCAGTGCTGCCGTGGCCAATCTGGAGCTATTAGAATCATGGAGGGCTTGTCCTGTCTGACCTTCAAGAGCACCTTGGGAAGGAGAGGCAGAGGAGGAAAGGCATAGACGTGAAGATTGCTCCAACTGAATGATAGAGCATCCACTTTCCAAGCTGTTGGATGAAACATCTTTGTGCAAAACTTTGGCAACTGGAAATTTAGTGGAGAAACGAACAGATCTATGTCTGGAGTCCCCCATATCACTGTCAACTGTCGAAATACATGAGGATCCAACTTCCACTCGTGGGGATCCACCATCTGTCTGTCAAAACATCTGCTAAGGAGTTCTGTGCTCCTGGCAGAAACCTTGCCTGAAGAGTGAGGTGCAAACTGAGAGCAGTCTCCCACAAAATCATAGCTTGCCTGCAAAGAGGGTACGAATGGGTTCCCCTTGCTTGTTGATGTACCACATGACAGTTGTGTTGTCTGTTTGAATCAACACTTGTCCTGGGTGAAGTAGATCCTTGAAAGCCATCAATGCAAATTGGACTGCTAACATCTCCTTCAAGTTGATATGTAAATGTTGAAGTCTGGCAGGCCACGTGTCTTGAACCCATTTTCCATTGAGGTGTGCTCCCAAAGCCTTGTCTGAGGCATCTGTCGTTAAGATCTGACTCGCCTCTGGTCGGGTCACAGAGAGTCCCTTGTTTAGGTGACATTCCTGAGCCCACCACAAAAATTCCTTTGAATGCAAGGTATTATCTGAATGACAGTGTCCAGATCGTGGCAGTGTTGCGTCCATACACTTTTAAGATACCATTGTAGCTTCCTCATATGCAGTTTGGCATTGGGAAGCACCAGAATACAAGATGCCATGAACCCCAAGGCTTGAAGGACTGTCCTTGCAGTCAGCCTGGACCGTAGAGACAATTGTTGGAAGTAAAGTGTAAGATTTCTTTGCTTGTCCGGGGTCAAAAAAGCCATCTGGGAGGCTGTATTAAGTCTCACACCCAGAAAGCACATTTCCTGAGAGGGTACTAGACTGGACTTTGTTTCGTTCACAGAATACCCTAGGCACCTTAACACTGCCATAACATACTGTAGATGGTGAAGTAGCTTGTTTTTGTCTTGAGCAAGAATCAGGAAATCGTCCAAATAAGGATAAATTTGTATTCCTCTTAACCTTAAGAAGGCTATCACCGGAGCCAGAACCTTTGTGAACACCCTGGGCGCAGTAGATAAGCCAAAGGGCAATGCAGAGAACTGATAATGTAAAGTCCCAGCCAGAAAACGCAGGAATCTCCTGCAACTGGGCCTGATAGGAATATGAAGATAAGCCTCTTTGAGATCCAGAGTTACCATCCAGTGATCTTTGCCCAAAAGAGGCAGAAGTTGTTGCAACGTCAACATTTTGAATTTTGGAATGTCCAGGTATGTGTTGAGGATAGATAAATCCAAAATTGGCCTCCAAGTGTTTCCTTTCTTTGGTACAAGAAACAGGCGAGAATAAAATCCTAGTCCCACTTCTGACAGAGGGACCTGCTGTATAGCCCCCATTTGAAGAAGTAAAGAAATCTGTTTGTGAGCCTCCACCCTTTGCTGAGGAGGAACGTCTGGCATGCCTTTGAAAGGAGGCAATGTGTGGAAATAAAACTTGTAGCCTCGGTCTATAATGTCCAACACCCATTTGTCCTGGGTGACTAAAAGCCAGTTTTGCCTGAAGAGTGCCAACTTTCCTCCCAGAGGAGCTGCCAGACAGGAAGGATCTGGCAGCTGAAGATGCAGGTCATTGGGTCTGCTTACGAAAGGACTGGCCCCTGCCCTCACCTGTAGATTGTGCAGGGGAACTCCACGTTCTAGGCCTGAAAGAACCCTGAGCTCTGCCCCTACCACGTCTAGATCTGCCCCTAGACTGTAAATCAGAAGAAGGGTAAGCCCATCCCTTAGTAGGCCAATTTCTGCTAAACTTAGGGGGCTGCACCTGCAAAAAATCCTTAACAGTCTGCATAGACTTAGCTTTGTCTTCCATTTTCTTTAAGACTGACTCCACAGGAGAACCAAACAAAACTTCAGACTGCAGAGGAGCATCCAAAATTCGAGCTTTAACATGCTCTGACAAGTTCTGATCCTTAAGCCAGGCGTGCCTACGAATAACTGATCCAGTGGCAGCCACCCTGGAAGAAGCCTGTAAAGCATTGAAACCACACTGCAAAGAATGCTTACCCACCTGATCAGAGGCATGAACCAAATCCTGTAATTCCTTACACTCTATGCCCTCTGCCAAAGCATCTACCTTAAATTTTAACGGAGTAAGGAGAAAATTCTGGTACTTCAACATATGAAACTGGCAATTCAAAGCCCTCATTGCTAGGGAAGAGGTATACACTTTTTTACCCCACCTATCCAAAGCTCTAGAATCTTTATCCATAGGAACTGGATTCTTTACAACAGAAGCCCTGACACCCTTAGGTCCCTGGCTAATAGTTTCTGGGTCAGCCCTTGGGCTCTTATACAGATATTTATGAGCCTCTGGCACTCTGTAATACCTATCTGGTTTAACTGGCGCAGGAGGCAAAGAGTCTGGATTAAGGGAAGCCTCAGAGAAAACATCCTGAACAACATCCAAAACAGGAGGTATAGCCAAGGGCCGATGTTGCGGTAAAAACAAAAATTCCCTAAGCCTCTTTCGGGAATCTGAGAAATCCTGACCTTCCCATTTAAAATGCTCCCTCATAGAATGCAGGGTTTCTGAAAAAGAAAAATCCTCTGGAGGAGAAGCAGAAGGACTGGAATCCTCTGCGTCTGAATCAGAATAAGGAGGAAAATCCTGAATGTCTTCAGCCGAAGACTCTGAGTAATCTGAAGCATGTTCCAAACTTTCCACCTCTGGCTCCACCCTAGGCCTCTTATCTGGAGGGGGCATAGAACCCCTGATTAAGGAAATCAAATCTTCTGCCATTTTAAGCATGTGTTTTTTAGGTACAGAACCTGCAGAACTAGGACTGACACCAGAGGAAGACAAACCAGGCCTGACCTTGGAAGGTACCTTAGAGACAGAAGGGGAAGGCCCAACCACCTTATGCAAAGAAGGGAGTACAGCAACCTGAGAGGCCCCCTCAGCCTGACCCGACTCCTGAGAGGCCACATCTTGCAAAACTAACGGCTCCCCCTGAGACTCAGCTGAAACCTCGGCTGGATCCACAGATTCCACCGTAGTTTCTAAAGAACCGGCGTCCGGAACGGACGACTCATCCTGCTTGGACTTTAACGATTTTTCCTTGCGCTTCTTAGCGGTAGCAGGCGTCGGAGGATCTGACGGCATATTGTAATTACACCGCTTACCAAAGACAAGCCTAGCGCAATCTAACCTACGTTTAATGGTGCGCTTATTAAATCTAGCACAAAAGTGACACCCGACTACGTCGTGCTCAGGCCCCAAACAAGGAATACAGAGAGAGTGGTAATCCCTATGCGGCATCTGTTTCCCACAAGAAATACAATTATTCACTTTTTCTGACATCCGGAATTAACTGAGGCAAGAAAAAACAAAAATATTCCCCAACGGGGTACTTAGCCCAACTTGGTTTTCGGTCTGAAACTCAGAATACGAAAATTTCAGAACGCCGAACGGCACTTGCAAACGCTGCTTCTGCTTCGGACCATGCGGCAAGAAAGACTGAGGATATGACGTCGGTCATGCGCTTTAATACCATGGTGTACTGACGTCAGATCTGAGCGACCATGACCGACGCCAGCCTAACACTTTGGTATTCGGGCCGACCGAGGACAGCGGACTACCCACAGGTTATGACTGCAGCAATGTGAGATGAAGAACATCTGTACCTCTACTTCATTTATGTTTGCCGTATTTATTACTGCTTGTGGTAACGGCACTAAATTGATGACAGTATTCTACTGAATCGCTGCTTTATTAGTGCTGTCTGTTACTGTTGTGATTGTGAGCTACTGTTTCAAACCAAATCTACTGATTAACTATATTTCATTGCTATCTACTGCAATTCATTGCTGTTTAACTGCATTTTACTGCATTTTGTTGCTGTTTAACTGTATTTTTTCATACTGCGAGTTCTGTTCTTTTGACTACAAGTGATTAATCTGTGCTTCATTGTGAGTTTTTTTTACTGAGTTCTTAACCTTAAAATTGAGTAGCATAGTCTAGATACAGGTCTGCTGCATCCATTGCTTCAGCTGCATGGTTTTTACCCTTTTTTGAGGTATTCCAGCTACATATTTTCACTTAGCACTTGTGTTATCATTTAGTAGTACTACTCTTAGACCTTCCTCCTTTACCCTCATAGCTCTTTCAGTTTCTGACAAATATGGAGGGACAATTTCCTACATTTTCTCATGCCAGTCTGGTTGATATGGGCATCCTGAGACAGTGTAGCCACTGCCTCATGTACATAGACAACCCTCTACTACTACCACCTAAGAACACAATTTGTGAGAGATGCAATTACATCCAGCACTTAGTGTCCCCCACAAACCAGTATATCTGGCAGTGAGAAGGTTGGCAACATGAACACCACACCTCAAGCACCACCCACACATATGCGGAGGTCCTCAACAAAAACATACCCAAACAAGAGAGACCTCCGATGCATAAACGCACGCAAACTCCGCTGCCCACCGCACCACACACAGTCCACATACCTGTGTCTCACAGCCACTAAGGCCTAAACATAAACCCAATATATTAGTCATAGGAGACTCCATTGTGAAACACACAGATGTGCCCTTCACCAGGCTGGATAAAGAGAAAGTCATGGTTAGTTGTTTGCCAGGTGCCAGAATCTGCCATATTACCAATGCACTCAAGTCTCTCAACAGGTACTGTTATGACTCTGTCACAGTCCATGTTGGAGTGAATGACTTGAGATGAACCTCCCTGGACTGACTATATGAAGAGAGACATGATCGAGATCGCCGAGTAGGTGTCCCAGGCAGGTATGTTCCTAGCCTTAAGCATTCTACCAACACCCAGAATGATGCCTCAATACAAACAGAAAATAATTGACTAACAATTGGCTTAGTTTCTGGTGTCATTCCAAGGGGATCTAGTACCTGACAGCCTGTGATGACAATTGATAAGCCTCGATGCTTTGCCAGGGATGGCCTGCATCTGTCTCCCTTGGGCTTCATGCTCCTGGCAAAGGCTCTTGCCTCCCCATACTGCCTTTTTAGGCAATGCCATGAGTTCAAAACTGCCAACATGAAAATTTCATCAAAACGTAAATTAAAGGCCATGCTGCTAAATGATAGGGAGTCTAAACATGAAACTGCATCCATTGCAAGCATTCTTAACCCTGGAAAAAGATGGCATTTGTGCAGTCACAGAAACCTGGTTCAAAGCTGCAGAAAGCACCCCAGCTATACCAGGTTACTCACGATCATTCATTCAGACCCCAAACCATGGGAAGCAAACCAAAAGGAGGTGGAGTTGCAATATATATAAAAGACATACACACCTCTAGGCTGGTCAAACAGTATGATTCACAGGAAATACTCCAGGTGCAGTTAACAACTGACATGACCCCTATTCAAATCATAGCTAGCTACAGGCCTCCAACTCGGACTCAAGATGTCCACTCCACCTATCTGGACCTCTTCAAATCTATCAAGATTCAACCCTTTACCCTGATCCTGGGTGACTAACTATCCAACCATAGATTGGAAGAAATACCCATGCCAAAACACAAATACCCAGAGATTCCTTGATTTTGTCAATGCAAATGCCTTGGACCAGTTGGTTGACACCCCCCCACAAGAGGTAAAAATATCTTGGACTTGGTATTAACCAACATGAGTGATCACTGCAGTATCCCTACAGTGTCCATCATCCCTAGTAAGATCTGCCCACAAAGCAGTCACTTTCGCGGTCACCATCTCCCCTGACCCCCCCCCCCAGCTAGGGTCAAACAAAAAGACTTCTCCAAAGCTGATTACGACTTGTTGTGGAAAGGTATAAACAGCTTCACAGCCCCCTCCCTCTCCACAGGAACTGGCACATATGTCCAAACCTACACCCAAGTACTATATGAACATTTATACAGCTGCATGGAATCAGGAATTCCAGACAAGACAAAATCCTCCTCCTCAAGGCAGACTAAACCTGTCTGGTGAACATCTACAATAAATAAACTCTATAATAAAAGGAAATAAATGCTGTCCAGGACCAAGAAGGGGCAGGTGTCTAATTGGAAGCAATCTCTCCTTAGCCTGAGCAAGCAAATAAGAGCACTAGTGAAATACTCCAAAACAAACTTTCGAGTCCAAACTGGCCACATCTACTAAAGACAGTCATAAGGCTTTCTTCACATATGTCCGCAATCTCAAGAGAAGCACCTAGACCTGCTCAGAACTGATGGTCAAGGACACCACATACACAAACCCTGTAGATATAGCCAACTTGCTGGCAGACAGGTTCAGTGAAAACTTCACTCCTTTGTTCTCCCATCAGTAAAGTACAGTTATGCACATTTAGAAAAAATGTAGATGTTCGAGTGTATTCACTGTTGAGGTCATCACACTTGGGTTATCCTGCCAGGGGTGGCCCTCAGACGGCCCGAATACCAAAGGCTTAGCATTTCTGCATCGGTTGCTGTCGCTCCAGGACTGACATCAGGGGTATAAAAACAGGAAGCTAATGCCATTACATCAGTTTTTCTTGCCCCAAATGTCAGGAGCCCCCCAATAGGGAGCTAAGCTATGGTGAAAAAATCACCACCAGTAAAAAGTAAATACTAATACCCCTGTAAGGGGTGAGTAATATACACAGAGAGGAGAGAGATAGAGATGGGGGGGCTGGAGGGAGGGAAAAGTACAGTTGTGTACACTTACCATAAATGCAGATGTTAGAGTGTATTCACTGTTACAGTCATTACATTTGGGTAATCCTGCTGGCAGGTTGCACTCAGCCGGCCTGAATTCCAAAGTCTTGGGTCCTGCATCAGCTGCTGTCACCCCTTCCCTGACATCAGGTCATCAGGGGTATAAAGGAAGTAGCCAATGTCATTTTCTTCAGTTTTTCTTGCCCCAGATGTCAGGTGCCCCCTAAAAGGGTAGCCAAAATTTATATATATAAAAATACATGCACCAATATAAACTTTACCTTCATCTACAAGCAAATACATCACATAGTCTGTATAAATCAGAGAAGGAAAGATGAGTTCCAGCAGAGAAAAAGGGGGATGGCGGGTGGGTAACCTGGCCTGCAACAGTGAATACACTCAAACATCTACATTTATGGTAAGTGTACACAACTGTACTATGTTCTTCGTGTTTCACTGTTGCAGTCATTACATTTGGGTAGAGTCCCAAAGCCATGGTTGGGAGGCTGGAGCTAAACAGCATTAGGAGCAGCTATGAGGCCCTGTAAAACTGCAGTGGCAAAGCCTGCCCTGGATTTAGAGTAGAATGGCAAATGACAGTGCTTTGTAAAGGTGTGCACTGAACTCCAAGTAGCAGCCTCTAAAATGTCTTTGGTTGGTACTCCCCTGAGAAAGGCTGCTGAAGTGGCTGCAGCTCTGGTTGAATGTGGCCTAATGCCCTTAGGCACTGGCTTGCCATGGTGAAAATAGCAGAAATGAATGCAGTGGCCTATCCACTTTGAAACAGTCTGCTTTGAGATAGCCTTTACTTGTGATCCTGCAGCATATGCCACTAGTAATTGCTCTGTCTTCCTGAAAAAGTACAGTTTTGTACCTACCATAAATGTAGATGTCCGAACTGGATAGCATCTGCAGACATAACAACTGGGTTGTCCTGTCGTCAGGCAGCCCTTCGGTCGGCCGGATTCCAAAGTCTGGGTCCGGCTTCGGCTGATGTCGCACTTCACCCGACGTCATCTCTGCTGGTCTTCGGGTATAAAGGCATCAGCCGACGCCATTTTCTTCAGTGTTTCTTGCCCCAGATGCCAGTTGCCCTCTTGGAAGGCTAAATTTTGGGTAAAATGCCAATGTTTCCCAAAGGATAGAAGGCAAACACAAAAATAAGCATGTATGTACATATATACAAACAAATACACCATAAGAGACTCCCCACCAGCTAGCTATTAGGAGGGTAAATACCCTAGGAGTACCACAGAGGGAAGGAGGGAGGGTAATCCTGACTGCAGATGCTATCCAGTTCGGACATCTACATTTATGGTAGGTACAAAACTGTACTATGTCCTTCATGGATGCATCTGCAGTCATAACAACTGGGTAGAATACCATAGCCAACTAGGGAGGAGGAAGAATAGATTATGGTGTGGTTAGGATCCCTTGCAGTACAGCAGTGGCAAACCCTGCTCGGGATCTGGAATACAGAGGTAAATTATAATGCTTGGCAAATGTATGCACGGAGGTCCAAGTAGCCGCCTCAATAATGTCCTTGGTTGCCACTCCTCGTGAAGAAGGCTGTGGTAGTGGCTGTTGCTCTTGTAGAATGAGGTTGTATGTTCTGTGGAATTGGTTTTCCATGGAAGGAGTAACAGAATCGTATGCAATTTCCTATCCATTTGGAGATTGTCTGTTTGGAAATTGCTTTTCCTTCCCTTCCTGTTGCATAGGCTACAAAAAGCTGGTCAGTTTTTCTGTTACTTTTGTTCTGTCCAGGTAGTAGCGTAGCTGTCTGTGTACATCCAAGGTATGCAGCATTCTTTCCCCTCTGTTTTGTGGGTTGGGGAAGAAGGTAGGTAGGTGGATTGCCTGGTTTAAGGACACTCTGGATACCACCTTAGGCATAAATGTAGGATTAGTCCTCATGGACACTGTCTTGGTGGAAGATTAGGAAGGGTTGTACTGCCATTAGGGCCTGAAGTTCAGAAACCCTCCTTGCTGAGGTTATTGCCAGTAGGAAAGCAGTTTTCCATGAAAGATGCTGTAGGTCTGCTGTTGCTGCTGGTTCAAAAGGTGCAGTGTCAACTTTTCTAGCACAAAGTTCAAATCCCAAGCTGGCAGTGGTGGTTTCCTAGGAGGTTTTACATTCTTGATCCCTCTGAGGAACTGCCTGAGTAGAGGATGTGAGAAGACAGGTGGATCAAAGCTGTATTCTGCTGAAATAGCTGATGCATGTATCTTGATGGAGGAATAGGACAGGCCTGTATGTAGAAGCTCTGCCAAGTACTCCAGAATGTTAGCCATATCTATATTCGACACATCCTTCCCTCTTTCAGCACTCCAAATGACAAACCTTTTCCATTTCCCTGCATAGTTCCTTCTTGTTGAAGGTCTGCGGGCTTCAAGGATAATGTCTTTAACCCTTTGGGAGAGATCTGGAATAGTTGCTGCTATGTGATGTGCCATGCAGTCAGCTGCAACGTTTTTAGGTTTGGATGCATGATGCTGTAGTTGTTCTGAGTTAACATCAAGGGCATCAGGGGTATTGACCACATTTTGTCCCGAGACATGCTCCTCAGCAATGGGTACCAGTGTTGTCTTGGCCAGTTTGGAGCTATCAGGCAGTTCCTGCTAAACCTTGGGGGCTGAACCTGCAAGAAATCTTTAACCGTTTGTACAGATTTTGCCTTTTCTTCCATTTTCTTCATTACCTGCTGGGCAGGTGTACCAAACAAACTGGTCTTATCCATAGGAGCATCTAATAACTTAGCTTTAACATGATCCGGTAAAACTTGTTCCTTCAGCCATGCATGTCTTCTTATCACTGTGCCAGTCATGGCTGATCTAAATGAAGCCTCCAGTGCATCATAGCCACATTTTAAGGAATGGTTACTAACCTGTTGTATGTTATTTACCATTTCTAATAGATTTTTCTTATCTATAGAGTCATCAGAGGATAGCTTTTTAGTTAACTGATCAAGCATAAACTCTTGGTATTGTATCATGTGAAACTGACAGTTTAAAGCTCTAGCTGAGAGAGTAGCAGAGGTGTAAACCTTTTTGCCCCATCTGTCTAAAGACCTGGCTTCCCTTTCAGAAGGAATAGGGTTTTTTGCTCTGGTTGAGGCTACTGCCTTAGGGCCCTGGGATATAGTTTCGGGGTCTGCAAGAGGGGCCTTGTATAGGTGATGATGAGTGTCTGGCACCCTGTAAAATCTATCTGGTTTGGCAGGTGCTGGAGGTAAAGAATCTGGTGCAGTGCAAACATCATTAAATGCATCGTCCACAACAGAGAGGACAGGAGGTATAGCTAAGGGCCTGTGTTGTGGTAGGTGCAGAAAAGTCCTAAGTCTTTTTCTGGAGTCTGAAAAATCCTGTTCCTGCCATTGGAATTGTTCTCTCATGGCATGTAAGGTTTCCCCAAAGGAGAATTCTTCTGGTGGGGAAGCAGCTGGAATGGATTCTTCAGCATCTGAGTCCTCAAAATTGGAGAAAGGAGCCTCTGGCTGGTCTGTAATATCTGAGTCTTCCGCAGAATCATCAGAGGACACAGGCTCGAGGGGCTCTGCTCTAGGTCTCTTTTCTGGGGGCTGAGAGGCCCTGTCTGGGTGAGATTGAGATCCCCTAATTAAGGATATTAAATCTTCTGCCAGAGTAAGCATTTGTGAACTAGAAGTGGGCCTGGTTGAGGGGGGTTTAACAGGCACTGACTTAGTAGATTTGGCTGCTTTAGCCCTGGCGAAGGCCTTAATAGACATGGCTGCAGGAGGCCTAGCAGCACCACGTGCTGGGGTAGAGACATCCAAAGGGATGGTGTCTGATAAGTCACTAGTAACCACGGTAGTAGGTAAAATTTCTGAGGCCGATTCAAGTAAGGTAACCGGAACCTCAGTAGTAGTCATTGATTCAGCTGTACTCTGATCAGTTTTCTCGGTTTCGGCCGAAACCGAGACACTCGCGGTTTGCTTAACCATGGTTTCGGCCAAAACCGCAGACCGCGAGTGTCGGTCTTTTTCTTTGCGTTTTTTAACAATTTGGGTAGTCGGAGGATCCGACGGCATAATGTACGCAAATTCAGAGCCGAAAAACTGTTCAGCAAACTCCGACCGACGTCTAAGCGTTCGTCGGTTGAAAGAAGCACAGGCCGAACAGGCTGCTACGTCGTGGTCTGGGCCTAAACAAGGCAAACAGTAAGAGTTGAAATCTTTATGAGGTATTTGTTTCCCACAAGTTAAACAGTTATTGACTTTTTCTGACATCGGCTGAGGCAAGAAAGAGTCCCCAACGGGGTACTTAGCTTTTAGAAGTCTTTGAAGGAGTATTCGGTAGTAGTAATCTCTGGATCTGACCGACCGGCACTTGCAAACAGCTTCTGCTTCGGGCGCCACGCGGCAAGAAAGACTGGAGAAAATGGCGTCGGCTGATGCCTTTATACCCGAAGACCAGCAGAGATGACGTCGGGTGAAGTGCGACATCAGCCGAAGCCGGACCCGGACTTTGGAATCCAGCCGACCGAAGGGCTGCCTGACGACAGGACAACCCAGTTGTTATGACTGCAGATGCATCCATGAAGGACATCTTTGGTTCTGCCCAAGTAGAATCTAAGCTGTCTGTGTACATCCAAAGAAAGAAGAATTCTCTCCCCTTTGCTCTGTGGATTTGGATAAAAAGTTGGCAGATGAATAGTTTGGTTAAGAGCCGCACTGGACACCACCTTAGGCATAAATGTTAGGGTTTCTGGATAAAACATGATAAAAGGTTCCACAGCCATGAGTGCCTGTAGCTCTAAAACTCGTCTTGCAGAAGTTACTGCTAGGAGCAGAGCTGTTTTTCAAGATAAAACTTTATATCAGCAGTAGCAGCTGGCTCAAAAGGAGGCAGGGTGAGTTTTTCCAAGACACAGTTGAGGTCCCATGCAGGTATTGGTGATCTCCTTGTAAGCCTTAATTTTTTGGCTCCTCTGAGGTACTGCTTTAATAAAGGATGAGAAAAGATAGGTGGCTCTGTATTGTAATGAGCCGAAATGGCAGAGGCATGAATTTTAATTGATGAAAAAGATAGGCCTTTTTCCAGCATCTTAGTTAAGTATTGCAAAATCTGAGGAATGTTTGGTACAGCTGTATCAGTTCCTTGTGCCTGGTTCCAAGCACAGAATCTCTTCCATTTTCCAGCATAAGATTTTCTAGCACTAGGCCTTCTGGCTTCCAAAATGACATCCATCACAGCTTTACTGAGAAGTGTGTTTTGCATGATTACATTATCCGCCATGCTGCCAGGTTTAAAGTCCTGAGTTGGCTGTGCAGGATCTGATTGTTTTGCTGGGACAGTAGATGGGGTATTTTAGGTAAGGTCCAAGCTGGGCATTGAGACAAGTTCCTTAGGAATGTATACCTGTACTGGCCGGGCCAGTCTGGGGCGATTAGTATCATCTTTGGCTTCCCCTGCCTGACCTTTATGAGTACCTTGGGGAGGAGAGGCAGTGGAGGAAAGGCATATACTGACAGGCTTTTCCAGCTGAAAGACAGGACGTCCACTTTCCATGCTTGTCTGTGATAAGTCCTTGTGTAGAATCTTTTTAGTTGGTAGTTGTGAGGGGGAGGCAAATAGATGTCCGGGCATCCCCATTTCCTTATCATGCTGAAGACTTGTGGATCCAGCTGCCACTCGTGGGGATCCATGAGGTTTCTGCTTAGTTCGTCTGCCAGAGTATTTTACTTTCTTGGCAGGAATTGTGCCTGCAGATGTACTTGGTAAGTCAATGCTATGTCCCATAGAGTCATGGCTAGTCTGCAAAGGGGGTAAGAATGTGTGCCCCCCCCCCTGCTTGTTTATATACCACATGAGCATGGTGTTGTCTGTCTTTATCAGTAGTTGTCTCAGATGAAGTAGGTCCTTGAAGGCTGTCAGGGCATTTTGACCAGCTAGCATCTCTTTTTGATTGATATGTAGAGGCTAGCATCTCTTTTTGATTGATATGTAGAGGCATTTGGTTTGAGGACCATGTGCCCTGAATGCATATTCCTGCCATGTTGGCCCCCAGGCATAATCTGATGCATCCGTTGTTAGTGTCTGCCTGGCTGGGGGTAATGTGAATGGCTGTCCCTTGTTCTGGTGACAAGCCTTCGCCCACCATCACAATTCCTGGTGCAGGCAGGGAATGAGAGTAATAATTGTTTCCAGGCTGTGGCAATGTTGAGTCCAAACACTTTTTAGGTACCATTGAAGTTTCCTCATATGCAGTCTTGCATATGGAATTAGTAGGATGCAGGATGCCATGAAGCCCAAAGCCTGCAAACTTTTTCTTGCAGATAACTGGGCCTTTGTTGCCAACATTTTGAAATAGGTAGTCAGTTGCCTTTGTCTGGCGTGAGATACGCCATCTGGGCAGTTGTATTTAAGCTTGCACCCAGGAATATTATCTCTTCAGAGAGTACTAGTTTTTATTTCTTTTCATTGACTGTGTACCCTAGGCATGTTAGAAGTCTTTTCATGAATGCCAGATGCTGTAGAAGAATGTCCTTGTTCTCTGCTTGAATTAGACAGTCATCCAAGTAAGGATATATCTGTATTCTTCTTTGTCTGCAGAATGCAATTACTGGTGCCAGGCACTTTGTAAAGACCCTGGGCGCAGTAGATAAGCCAAAGGGCAGTGCAGAGAATTGGTAATGCATTCAGCCAGCCTTGAATCTGCATGATTGTCTGATTGGGACATGCAGGTATGCCTCTTTTAGATCTAAAGTCACAAGCCAAGCCATCAACATTAATGGTAAGTGTACGCAACTGTACTATGCTCATGTTTCATTGTTGCAGTCATCACACTTGGGTTGATTCCCAAAGCTGAAGAAAGGGTGGAGGCAGTCAAGAAGAGTTTAGGCTGGCTAGTATGCCCTGCAGGACTTCTGTTGCAAAACCCGCCCTGGATTTAGAAAAGATAGGCAGGTGGTAATGCTTGGTGAATGTGTGTACAGAACTCCAGGTAGCAGCTTCGGACACCTCTGAGGAATGCTGTAGAGACAGAAGTTGCCTTAGTGGAATGTGTTCTAACCACCTGAGGGGGTTGGTTTCCCATGGTGTTTGTAGCAGAAATGGATACAGTGCACTATCCATGTGGAATTGTCAGTTTTGAAATGGCCTTGCCCTCTGCCCCTGGTGCAAAACTGAGTAGTAACTGGTCAGATTTTCTGAAGGGCTTAGTCCTATCCAGATAGAATCTGAGCTGTCTGTGCACATTCAAGGAGTGCAGGATCCTTTCCCCTTTATTTTGAGGATTAGGGAAGAAGGTTGGCAAATGTATAGATTGGTTGAGAGCCACAGGACACCACTTCAGGCATGAAGGAAGGATTAGTCCTGAGGGAGACCTTGTCAGCATGAAAAATAATGACGGGTTCCACAGCCATAAGTGCTTGTAGCTCAGACACTCTTCTAGCTGAAGTGATGGCCAGAAGCAAGGCTGTTTTCCAAGACAGGAATTTTAACTCTGCTGACACTGCAGGCTCAAAGGGGGGCAGCGTGAGCTTTTCCAGTACAAAGTTAAGGTCCCAAACAGGGATGGATACTCTCCTTGGTGGCCTTAAGTTTTTTGCCCCTCTCAGGAACTGTTTGATGAGAGAATGAGATAGAGAGGTGGATCAGTGTTGTAATGAGCAGAGATGGCAGAGGCATGGATCTTAATGGACGAGAAGGATATGCCTCTGTGGAGTAGATCTGCTAAGTAATCCAGGATTAGAGGTAGGGAGGGCAGTGCTGTATCCTCTCCTTTAGATTGAATCCAGGAGCAATACCTTTTCCACTTATCAGCATAGGATTTCCTTGTACTGGGTCTTCTGGCTTCAAGAATGACATCCAGCACCTGCTTGCTTAGGTTGGTCACTAGGGGAGAATTCAAAGAATAAGCCAGGCTGCAAGATTCAAGGTTTGCATTTGCGGATGCAAGATCTGTCCCCCCTGCTGCGTGAAGAGGGCTGGGCTCAGGGGTAGGTGCCAGGGTGGCACCGGTGACAGGCTGCGCAGTAGTGGGTACCAGTGCTGGCGTGGAAAGTCCAGGGCAATCAGGATTGCCCTTGGTCTGTCCTGTCTTATCTTGAGTAATATTCTTGAGAGAAGGGGCAGGGGGGGAAATGCATAGATTGAGAGGTTTTCCCACTGGAAGGATAGGGCCATCCACTTTCCAGGCCCTGCTGTGAGCTGTCCTGGTGCAGAATTTGCTGAGCTGGTGATTGCAGGGAAAGACAAAGAGGTCCACCTCTGGGGTCTCCCATTTCTGGATTAAAAGGCTGAAGGTGCTGGGCTCTAATTGCCACTCATGTGGGTCTAGGAGATTTCTGCTCAAGTCGTCTGCCAGTGAGTTTTGATTACCTGGCAGGAATTGAGCTTGCAGATGGACTTGCATATCCAAGGCCATGTTCCACAGGGCCATGGCTAGCCTGCAGAGTGGGTAAGAGTGAGTTCCCCCCTGCTTGTTGATGTACCACATAACTGTGGTGTTGTCGTTTTTTATTAGCAGGGGTACTGGTGAGAGTAGGGATCAAAAAGCTGTTAGAGCATGCTGAACAGCTAGCATCTCTTTTTGGTTGATGTGCAGATGAATTTGACTTGGGCTCCAGTGGCCCTGAATGCACTTGTCGTCCAGGTGTGCCACCCAGGCATATTCTGATGTGTCTGTGGTTAGGGTCTGGGTGGTGTGGGATTGAGTAATGGGAAGTCCCTTGTTGTGGTTGCATACTGCTGCCCACCAAAGAAACTCTATCCTTAGACAAGGTATGATAGGAATGACAAGTTTCCAGGTCCTGAGAATGTTGGCACCAAAGACCTTTTAAGTACCATTGAACTTTCCTCATATGCAGTCTGGCATATGGAATTAGTAGGATGCAAGAGGCCATGAACCCTAGGGCTTGCAGGATTTCCCTTGCAGATAGCTGGGTTCTCGTGGACATTTGAATGAAGTAGCCTGTCAGATAGGCTTGTTTTTCTGGAGTAAGGAATGCCATCTGGGATGCTGTGTCCAAGCTTGCTCCCAGGAATACAATCTTTTGACTGGGGACTAGTTTTGATTTCTTTTCATTGATAGAGTACCCCAGGGAGGTTAGAAGGTTCTTCACAAATGTCAGGTGCTGTAACAGCATTTCCTGACTGTCTGCCTGAATCAGGCAGTCGTCCAAGTATGGGTAAATTTGAAATTTTCTCTGTCTGTAGTAGGCAATGGCTGGAGGCAGGCATTCTGAGAATACTTTGGGAGCAGTGGATAAGCCAAAGGGAAGTGCAGAGAACTGATAATGCATAGATCCTGCCCTAAAGCATAGGTATTTCCTGCAGGAGTCCCTGATGAGGATGTGCAGATAGGCTTCTTTTAGGTCTAGGGTGGCTAACCAGGCATCTTTAGCCAGCATATGAAGAAGCTGCTGCTGGGTGAGCATTTTGAATTTTGGTACCACCAGGAAGGTGTTTAGATTGAAAAGATCTAGGATTGGACGCCAAGTGCCCTCTTTTCTGTTACCAGAAAAAGTCTGGAATAGAACCCCTTGACCTATCTGTTCTGCAGGAACAGGTTGAATTGCCCTTATGGAGAGCAGGGATTGAACTTGGTTTTGTCTCTCTGCCCACTGGTTTGGAGGAAGGTCTGGGAACCCCTTTGGGGTTGGCAGTGAGTGGAAGTAAAACTTGTACCCCTGGGATAGAATGTTGAGGACCCATCGGTCTTTGGTGATGAAAGTCCATTTTTTTTGCATGATGGACAAGTTTTCCTCCTAGGGGCAAAAGCAGTTGGCAGAAGTGAGGAGTAGAGTTGAAAAGTCATTGTGAATTCTTTCCGTAAGGGGGTGGCTTAGCATTCCCTGTTTTTGAAGTGGAGGCACTCCATTGCTTAGATCTCTGCATACCCTGAGACTGTAGTCAGAGGGGCAAGTCTAAAAATTCTCTGAGTCTCTTTTTGGACTGAGGATAGTCTTGGCATTCCCAGTGGAAATGCTCTCTTAAGTATGTAGGGTTTCACCAAAAGAAAAAAACATCTGGAGGACAAGCAGAGGGAATGGATTCCTCAGCATCTGAATCCTCATAAGCAGATAAAGGCATGTCTTCATATTCAGAAACCTCAGAGTCCGACTCTTGGTCTGTTAAAGCTGCTGGGGACAAGTCTCTTTTTCTTTTAGCAGGGGGAAGGCTGGCTTCCCCTAATCAGCATAACCAGATCTTCTGCCATTTTTTGCATTTGATGTTGTGGCAACGAAGCAGGTGCTCTAGTTTGGGTCGTTGTTTTTTTAGGTGTAGCTCATACTCTTGGCCTAAGAAACACGGTAGTTTTAGACAGAAATGAAGATGCAAAAGATGTCATCGGTTTGTGTCGAATATCAGTAGTGCAAAGAACTTCCTCAGAAGCCAGTGCCTGCACAGCGGCTCCGGACCCATCCAAGGTAGAGACATCCGCAGGTTCCATTGTCAAAGAAGAGTCTCGCAGCATATCGGACTGCGTACAGGTCTCGGTACTGGCCTGCGAATCCATCAAAGTGGGCATCGGGGGCTGCAAAAGCACCTCACCGAGTACCAGAAAACTGGCAACTAGCTTAACGGAAGCATCATTGGCAGTTTTGGACCTGTGTGGTCTGTCTCTGTCTTTATCCTTACGTTTTTTCGGAAGATCGGTAGTCAAATGGCTTACTGAAGCCATTTCGGAATACGGAGATCGACAGCAAAAGTATTTAGCGACAATAAGGGCCCGACTATGAATAGTTCAGGCGTTGAACAAGGCACAAAACCGACAGTGAGGTACATCGTGATCTGGGCCTAAACAGGTGACGCAGTAAGAATGGAAATCTCGGTGTGGTATTTGCTGTCCACAGGCGAGACAATTATTAACTTTCTCCGACATCGGTTAGAGCAAGAAAAAAGGATCCCCAATGGGGTACTTAGCTTTAGAAGACTTCAGGATGATTCAATTCGGAAACAAATACTCAGGTAGCGGCGGACCAGCACTCATGCGAACTGCTTCTGCTTTGGGCTCCTCGGCAAGAAAGACTGATGTAATGGCATCAGCTGCCTGTTTTTATACCCCTGATGACCTGACGTCAAGTCCTGGAGAAACAGCAATTGACACAGAAATACTAAGTCTCTGGTATTCAGGCCAACTGAGGGCTACCTGCAGTCAGACAACTCAATTGTGATGACTGCAACAGTGAAACACAAAGAACATCAGGACATCCACAGTACCTGCCCCCCTCCCCTTATCTCTAGGGAACACGTCATCACTACCCTCTCAAAAGACAAAAAAATACAGCCTCCATGGGACCCGATAACATCCCAGGCTGCATCCTACATGAACTCAGGCAGGAACTTGCAGCACCATTAGGTACCCTATTCAACCAAGGCCTGGAGTACCAGCTTCGTCCCAGCCGAGTGGAGGACAGTTACTGCCATCCCTATACACAAAGGTGGAGTGTCCACCGATCCAGGAAATTATAGACCCAGCAGTCTAACTAGCCTGATAGTACAGTTTTGTACCTACAACTGTACCTACCATAAATGTAGATGTTCGAGTGCTAATACAGCTGCAGTCATAACAGATGGGTACTCCTGCCGTCAGGCGGGTCCTCGGTCAGCCTAATTCCAAAGTCTAGGTCCGGCGTCGGTTGTCGTCGCTTCTTCCCTGACGTCAGTGCGACAGGGGTATAAAAGAACCAGCCGACGCCATTTTCTTCAGTGTTTCTTGCCCCAGATGTCAGGTGCCCCCAGAAGGAAGGCAATACATAAAATTATGTAATAATGCAATGCAATATAATCAAAAAACAGTTGTTGCAAGCAAATACACCATAAAAGAAAACCCCTAGAGGGGAAGGAGGGAGGGAAACCTGGACTTCAGCTGTATTAGCACTCGAACATCTACATTTATGGTAGGTACAAAACTGTACTATGTTCATCGTGCATACAGATGCAGTCATAACAGATGGGTAGAATCCCAAAGCTAAGAAAGGGGTGGTAGGCACTAGGTGGAACTATGAGGAGCCAAAATGCCCTGCAAGACTGCAGTGGCAAACCATGCTCTAGATTTGGAGTATAATGGTAGGTTGTAGTGCTTGGAGAAGGTATGCACAGAACTCCAAGTGGCTGCTTCCAAAATATCCTTGGTAGGTACTCCTCTGAGGAAGGCTGCAGAGGTGGCTGTGGCCCTGGTGGAATGGGTTCTAATGCCTGTAGGTACAGTTTTGCCATGAAAAGAATAGCAAAAGCGTATGCAGTGTGCTATCCATTTTGAGATTGTCTGTTTGGAAATTGGCTTTCCTTGAGCTCCTACCGCATAGGCCACAAAGAGCTGTTCTGCTTTTCTAAAAGGCTTTGTTCTGTCCAAATAATAACGCAGTTGTCTGTGGATGTCCAAGGAATGTAGTAATCTCTCCCCCTTGTTTTGAGGATTAGGATAAAAAGTAGGTAAATGTATGGCCTGATTTAAAGCTACCCTAGATACCACTTTAGGCATAAAGGACGGGTTGGTTCGTAAGGAAACTCTGTCCTGATGGAAGATGATAAAAGGCTGGACAGCCATGAGAGCCTGTAGTTCTGAAACTCTACGAGCTGAAGTGATAGCCAGAAGGAAAGCTGTTTTCCAGGACAAATATTGCAAATCTGATGAGGCAGCTGGCTCAAAAGGAGGCAAGGTCAGTTTTTCCAGAATGAAATTAAGATCCCAAGCAGGTATTGGTTGTTTCCTTGGAGGTCTTAAATTCTTAGCCCCTCTGAGGAACTGTCTTAAGAGAGGGTGAGAGAATAAAGGTGGATCAGTGTTGTATTCTGCAGAAATGGCTGAGGCATGGATTTCGATGGAGGAGAACGAAAGTCCACTGCTTAACAGTTCCGCCAAATATTGTAGTATTTGAGGTAAATTCAGTTTTCCAGGGTCCTGGCCCTTTTTCTCATTCCAGACGCTAAAACGTTTCCATTTTGCAGAGTAAGCTTTTCTAGTTGATGGCCTTCTGGCCTCCAAAATGACATCCTGCACCTCCTTGGAGAGTAGGGCCTGCTGTGATGCTAAGGAATCTTCCATGCGGCTAGATTGAGTGTTTTTAGCTGACTGTGAAGAGTTTTGAAGCTGTGCTGAGTCAGAAGAAGAGGCATTAGAGGCAGGGTCCATGGTGGGGAATGCGTCAGGCTCCTCAGGAGTGGGTACCAGTGTTGCCTTGGCCAGTCCGGAGCAATGAGGATCATCTTTGGTCTGTCTGCTCTGGTCTTTAATAGGACTTTGGGCAGCAGAGGAAGAGGCGGGAAGGCATAAACTGTCATTGATGTCCAACTGAAAGAGAGAGCATCCACTCTCCAGGCCTTTGGATGGAAGATCCTTGAGCAGAATTTTGTCAATTGATGATTTTTGTGGGAGGCAAAGAGATCTATGTCTGGCCTTCCCCATTCTTGGATTATTTCTGTAAAAACTTTTGGATGCAACTTCCATTCTTAAATACAGTATTTAAATTGATTTTAACTGTGTGGAAGGAATATTAGCTCAACTGGAAGTTTTCACTCTGCTCTTCAGTTAGTCCCACCCACTCTCCCTGTTTTTGTTTTGGTGTTAATCTTAGTGGCCTTGCAGCTGCCCGCCCCTCTTGTAAATTTGTGTTTGGATACTCCTTCTGGGCCCATCTCATTTGCTCACTCAACTGAGTGCAGTGAGATCATATTCTGATTTCAGGCACTCCTACTGTGTACAAAGAGAGCATCTGGGAAACAGAAAAAAAAAATTAAGCTTGTTTCCTGCCTTTCCTGTTAAGTGGTATAGACTATTTGTAGGCTTCTGAGCCCCCAAGCCCTTCTGTGTTGGAGAGAAGCCTTCTAGCTTAGTTTTTTTCCCTACAACTAGCCAGTTTTCTAGTTTCAGCACTCAAATCTGTTTCTTTGATCTCAGCACTTGTTCAGAAAAGAAAAAAAAAAAAAATTTTCATCTGCTTTTACTGTACTTGTGTTTCTACCTACTTTTTTTTTACTTTTGCATCACCTTAAAAGTACTCAGTTGTATTTATTACTGCTTGGTGTAACTCATTCTAAGCCTTCTGGTTTAAACACTTGGGCTTCGGACCAGTTGTTTTGCACTGAGAGGGTTTGTGGTCTGCACTGTAGTGAGCTTACATCCTTCTAGGTTGGGAACTGCTGATTGAGGGCTCAGTGTCTGTTATTCTAAAAGTGTATTAATTCTGGTTTAAGCACTTGGGCTTTCAGGCCAGTTATTTTACATTAAGAGGGTTCATGGTCTGCACTCTTGTGGGAGGAGAGGCTGGACTCTGCCCTTCTGAGCTGGGAATTTCTGACTGAAGGCTTATAGTGCATGCATATCTGAACTGCTTCTTACTGAAGTTGGTGCCTTGTTTGCTGTGGCATAGACTGGATTCGGGCCTGCTGGATCTAGCTTTGTTTGTGTAACTTGAGCACTAATCCAGGCATTCTCTAAAGTATTCAATTGTATTTATTACTGCTTGGTAGTAACTTGATTAAAGTTTAGCTGTCATTCTAAGTCTTTTGGATTAAGCACTTGGGCTTCAGACCAGTTGTTTTACATTAGGAAGGTTTGTGGCATGCACTGTGGTGGCAGGACAGGTAGCTTTCATCCTTCTAAGTTGGGAACTGCTGATTGAGAGCCCAGTGTCTGTTATTCTTAAAGTGTATTAGTTCTGGTTTAAGCACTTGGGCTTCAGGCCAGTTATTTTACATTAAGAAGGTTTGTGGTCTGCACTCTTGTGGGAGAAGAGGCTGGACTCTGCCCTTCTGAGCTGGGAATTTCTGGTTAAAGGTTTATAGTGCCTGAATATTTGAACTGTATCTTACTGAAATTGGTACACCTTGTTTGCTGTAGCATAGACTAGATCCAGGCCTGCTGAATATAGCTTTGTTTATATGCTTGTTGTTTGTTTGCTTGTTATTTCCCTGGAACGCTAATTCCACCTAATACACGGCTTTTCAGCGCTTCTGTGGATCACTAGTGATATCTGCATTGCTTACTGTACTTATTTCCTTGTTTCACTTGAAAGAAAGTTACTGTTTGTCGTTTTTGCATTTAAGTTACCTGTAACACATTGCACTTAAGTTACCTGGCACTTGCTCACTAAAGCAATTATATAAGTCAGCACTAAAAATTAAAAGCACTACACCCTCACTCCCCACTGGCCCTGGTTTTCAATTAAGGAATTCCCAATATTATTCTAGCATGTCCAAAGGTCAGTTGTCAATCTCCTCTCTGGTCCAGCTGGTGAATATGGGAATTTTGAGGCAATGTTACAACTGCCTCATGTACACAGACAACCCTCTCCTCCTTCCAACAAATTCCAACACATGTGAGAGATGCAATCATATAGCCAAACTGGAGGCCAAGCTCTCTCAACTCAATACTGGCATAACCAGTCAGGAGGAGAAGGAAACCACACTCACTACAATTCCAGTCTCACATAGACCTACCACGACAGCAAACCAAACACATAATCACACAAAAACATACTCGGAGGCTCTAAATAAAGATCTGCTGAAGCAGCAGAGACCTCCAAAGCAGACACCCAAGCAGCCGCTACCCCAAAACAAAACACGTGCAACACATATCTCACAAAGCCAGTGTGCCAAACAGTCACAGCCCTTAAGACTAAACAACACACCTGATACACTTGTAATAGGTGACTCTATCGTCAGGCACACTGACGTCCCGCTCACCAGGCTGAACAAGGAGAGGGTCACAGTGAGCAACCTGTCGGGCGCTAGGATCCGGCACATAACACAAGCACTCAGGTCACTCCAAGGCAAGTACAAATATGACTCAGTCATTGTCCATGCTGGTGTGAATGACCTGAGACGTACCTCCCTGGACTACATGAAAAGAGACATAAAGGAGCTCTCTGAGCATGTAGCCCAGGCCGGTATGACCCTGACCTTGAGTAGCATCTTACCCTCACCAAGAATGATGCCACAATATGAAGACAAGATGATCAATTTCAACAATTGGCTTAAGTACTGGTGTCATTCAAAGGGGATCCAATGCCTGTCAGCTTGGGATGATATGCTCGACAAGCCACGATACTTCACTAGGGACGGCTTGCACCTGTCACCCCTGGGCTTTCGGATATTGGCAAAGGCTCTTGCTACCCCCATAGTGCCTTTTTTAGGCAAGGCTCAAAAGACAAACCCACCTCCATAGGTAACACAAGGGATAAGAAACTAAGAGTAATGCTACTCAATGCCAGAAGTCTAAACCTCAAGATGCATGCACTCGAAACTCTCCTTAGCATGGAGAACATCGATATCTGTGCAGTAACAGAAACATGGTTCAGGGCTCCCGAGAGCACCCCAGCACTACCAGGTTATACCTCATACCATGCTTTTCGGCCCCAAAACTTGGACCGAACCACAAAAGGAGGGGGGAGTATCGATATTCATCAAAGATACCCACACCTCCAGGTTGGTGGCAAAGCACGAAGCATCAGAGACTATCCATGTGCAACTAACAGTGGGTAAAACTGCCTTCCAGTTTATAGCCTGCTACAGACCACCCTCCCAAACCCAGGAACCCCACTCGGCCTTCCTGAGAACACTGGAAAATATGAAGGTCTCTCCAAACACCATTATATTGGGCGACTTCAACTACCCAAACATAGACTGGGAGCATTACTCTAGCTCCAACACCCTAGCCCAAAGGTTCCTAGAATTTATAAACTCAAATGCTATGGAACAACTTGTTACCACTCCCACAAGAGGGGAAAACATACTGGACCTGATCATCACCAACATGGGGACTCTATGCTCCAGACCAGAAGTGTATCCCTCACTGGTAAGATCAGACCATAAACTAATCTCACTGGATATTCACATCCCGACCCCACCCCCTGCCCAGAAAACCACAGTGAAAAACTTCTCTAAAGCAAATTTTACACTCCTCAAAACTGAGGTGGAATCCTTCAAAGCCCCCGGGCCTGTGGAAAATACGGCCCAGACCGCAGAATCCTTTATAAACGCATTCTATGAACACCTTCAGGAATGCATGGATCATGCAATCCCAAATAAAACCAAGACCCAATCCTCCAAAGGCAGACGTCCTGTCTGGTGGACCCCAGCCATAAACAAACTATACAATAGAAGGAGGAAGCTACTAACCCAAAAAGGGAAGGCATCACTGATCAGTATTAGCAAAAAACTACGGGCACACATAAAATTGTCTAAGGCCAGCTTAGAGAGAAAAATTGCACAGGACACTAAGGATAATCACAAGGCTTTCTTTAGTTATGTTAGGAACCTGGGTGGTAATTCCCAGAAAGGCTCAGAATTAGTCCAAAATGACAAAAAATACACCGAACCCACAGACATTGCCAACATCCTAGCTGACAGGTTCAGCGCAAACTTCTCCCCCCTCTCCCCACCAAAAGGGCAAATATCTATCCCAGCAGAGTGCTGCCCCCCTGACATCTCAGATGCTCAGGTAAGAGCCGCCCTCTCCAAAGCAAAAAACACAGCATCAATGGGACCAGATGGTGTCCTGGGCTGCGTCCTACATGAACTCAAAGAAGAGCTAAACCCAAACATAAAACTACTGTTCAATCTCAGCCTTACTACAGGATATGTGCCCAAAGAGTGGCGTACAGCAACAGTGGTCCCTCTCCATAAAGGGAGTGCCTCAATGGATCCTGGAAACTATCGCCCCATAAGCCTGACTAGCTTGGTCTGCAAAGCTATGGAAAGGATCATCATGGACCTCATAAATAAAGATATTGGGGACCTACAAACACTGGATCCTACCCAGTTCGGCTTTGTTAAGGGCAGATCCTGCCTCTTAAACCTGGTTGATTTCTTTGAAACAGTCACCAAGGCCATTGACGAGGGGAAGGTGGTCCACACAGCCTACCTGGACCTCGCAAAATCCTTCGATACAATACCCCACTGGCATTATAGATAAGCTCACCAGCTTAAATATAAACCCCTATGTCACTAGATGGATTGCAAACTGGCTCAAAGACAGAACCCACATGGTTAGAATTGCTGGAGCCATGTCAGACTCCAAACCAGTTACAAGTGGTGTCCCACAAGGCTCAGTCCTGGGACCTCTCTTGTTCGGTATATATTTCTCGGAGGTACAGGCCAACACGGAAGGACTGTGGCTGACCAAGTTCGCAGATGACTGCAAACTGGGCGCCATAATCGACTCTCCAGCCGACACAAGCATCCTCCAAAAGGGCCTCATAGAAACAGACAACTGGTGCCAGAGCCATGGCCTCAAGCTAAATGCCAAAAAGTGTATAGTCATCCCCTTTGGCAAAAGCAATGTGCCCACAAATTACCACATAGGTGGAAATCCATTAAGTACAGAAGTAATTAGGGACCTGGGGACCCAAGTTGATAGTAATCTCTCATTTGACAACCACGTGGCCAAAGTGGTTAGAAAAACATTTTATATAGCCCACCTAATCATGAAGGGATTCACATCTAGATCAGGGGAGGTCATCGTGTCTCTTTACTCATCCCTCATCAGGCCCATAATTGAGTACAATGCCCCTTTTGGGATGTACCTTACCAGACACCTGCAGCAACTGGAAAGACCCCAAAAGTACCTCACCAAGAGGATCAAAGGGCTCAAACAGATGCCATATGCTGCCCGATTAAATAAACTCCAGCTCTACTCAGTGGCATACCACCTGTTCAGAGGTGATCTGTGCCTGACGTATAAAGCCATGTCCAACCCGGAATTAATGGACATGCTGCACCTCAGAAAATCCAAATCCCATCGAGCTACGCGCTCGAGAGACTTGAACCTCAGCACTGAAATAAATAGGACATGCTGGAGGGACAGATTCATAACCCAGAGGCTCCCTTCACTCTGGAATAAAATCCCAGTCCAGGTTAGGCAGAGTCCCTCATTGACTCTCTTCAAGAGGAATCTTGATGAGTGGATGGGAGATCGTAGGTTTACCCCGGGTATCACTTCTGTGTCACTGTTAGACAGAGGCACAGTATACTAACCTCGAAAAAGGGCATAGCAAAATAAATTTAAAATGGGTGGCGAAAGCCAAACACATTCTGGCTAGGCTTATAAATGCCCTAGGGCAGATAGCCTAGTATGAACCTATGAACCATTCGTGTGGATCTGTCATATTCCTGCTTAGGCTGTCTGCCAGCGTGTTTTCCTTGCCTGGCAAGTACTGTGGTTGTAGTTCCATTTGTAAGTCCATGGCCATGTTCCAAAGTGACATGGCCAGTCTGCATAGGGGGTAAGAATGTGTTCCTCCCTGCTTGTTTATGTACCACATAACTGTGGTGTTGTCCGTTCTTATCAATAGTTGACCTGGTTGTAGAAGGTCCTTGAAAGCTATAATACCATTTATTACTGCTAGCATTTCTTTTTGATTGATGTGAAGGTGTTTTTCTTTTTGGGACCATTTGCCCTGAATGCACCGGTCTGTCATGTGCGCCCCCCAGGCGTAGTCCGAGGCGTCTGTTGTGATGACTTGATTTGCTTGAGGCTTGCTGAATGGAAGACCTGTGTTTGACATGCTTGAGCCCACCACAGAAATTCCTTTTGCAGACATGGAATTAGTGGTATTATTGTTTCCAAACTGTGGCTGTGTTGAGACCATATGTTTTTTAGGTACCATTGTAGTTTTCTCATATGCAGCTTTGCACATGGGATTAGTAAGATGCAAGATGCCATGAATCCCAGAGCCTTCAATCTGTAAAGCTACTCCCAGTGGTGAGAATCAAACCTTGCACCTTGTCATTGAAAGGCATGCACCTTAACCACTGTACCACTTGGCTTTTCAGCCATTTTAAGCATCTGTTTCTTAGGCATGGGGCCTGGAGATGGGCCCTGTGTAGCTGGTCTCTTAGAGTGCATAGATGCTTTAGACTTGGTGAAAGCCTTGATGGAGAAAGAAGAGGAAGGTCTGAAGACACCTTGAGTGGAGGTGGACCTGTCCACATTCTGTGTTTCAACGCCAAGAGTGGCATCGGTATCTGTAGTTGGGGTGTGGGCAGAGGAGCCTGCAACTTCGGGTACAGGAGACACTGCCAAAGATGTGTCGTCGGTAATCAGGGGCTGCGTAGGTGCCTCGCTGAGAACCGGACCACGTGGAGTTGGCTTTGGCGTGGTAGAGGCCGTGGACCTCGAGTGTCGGTCCTTGTCTTCGCGTTTTTTAGACAAAACCGGAGTCAGAGTATCCGACGACATAGTATAGTTAAATGCTTTCCCAAAAAAATGCTGAGCGAACTCCGCCTGACGCTTAATAGTGCATTTGTTGAATGTAGCACAAAAGCGACAGAGACGTCGTGGTCTGGGCCTAAGCAAGGAATGAGGGAATGGAAATCCTTATGCGGTATTTGCTTCCCACAAGAAATACAATTATTAACTTTGTCTGACATCGGTCTGAGGCAAGAAAAGTTTCCCCAATGGGGTACTTAGCTTTTAAGAAGACTTCGGTTTCCAAATTTTCGTAATCTCAGGAGCTGGCCGACCGGCACTAGCGAACTGCTTCTGCTTCGGGCACCGCGCGGCAAGAAAGACTGAAGGAAATGGCGTCGGCTGGTTCTTTTATATCCCTGTCGCACTGACGTCAGGGAAGAAGCGACAACAACCGACGCCGGACCTAGACTTTGGAATTCGGCCGACCGAGGACCCACCTGACGGCAGGAGAACCCATCTGTTATGACTGCAGCTGTATGCACGATGAATATCTGCAAGGCCATGGTGTGGATTATTATGGACCTCATTAAAAAGGGCACTGGCAACCTCCAAACACTTGATCCCATACAGTTTAGTTTTGTCAAGGGGAGGTCATGCCTGTTAAATCTGGTAGACTTCTCTGAGACAGTCACCAAGGCCACAGACGAGGGGAAGACAATGCACACCACCTACCTTAACCTGGCCAAGGCCTTCAATATTATTCCCCACTCAGGTATAACAGATAACATATAGATTGATGCCTAGTTGAGAGAGTTTACCAGATAGGTAGCAAACTGGCTCACTGAAAGAGCCCACCTAGTGAAAATAGGGGAAGCTGTCTCAAGTAGTAGACCCATAACAAGTGGTGTGCACCACAGGGACTGGCCTTGGGGCCTCTGCTATTTGGTATATACTTCTCAGGGATGCAGGCCAAATCTAGTGGGCTATGGCTGACTTGAGTTTGCAGATGACTGCAAGCTGGGTGCTGTCACAATTCCCCTAGTAATGTGGACATCCTCCAAGATGGTCTCACCCAAACAAATGACTGGTTCCAGAAACATGGCCTCAAACTGAATGCCAAAAAATGCATCATCATCCCTTTTAGGGAGAGTGACATCCCCACAAATTATTCTATTGATAATAAGGCACTAAGCATGCAATCAGTCATGAGGGACTTGGGCACCCAGTTTGATAGCAAACTGACTTTTGACCACCATATTGCCTCCATTGTACAGAATGCTTTCTATATAGCCCACCTCATTAGTAAGGGTATCTCATCCAGGGACAAGGTGGTCATACATCCATGTATTCTTCCCCCTTATAAGACCCATTATTGAGTACAACGCTCGTTTCGGCATGCATCTCACAAAGTACATGCAGCAGCTGGAGAGACCACAGAGGTTCCTCATGTGAAGAATCCAGGGCCTCAAATATCTACCCTACACAGATAGGCTAAAAGCCCTGTCCCTCTACTCAAGTCTCCTACAGACTCCTCAGAGGTGACCTGTCTGGCATACAAAGCAATTTCAGACCTCACCTTGATGGGACTGCTGCATATCCACAAGTCAAGCTGCACTCGAGTAACCCACATGTGTGACCTCAACCAGGTGTGCAACATCAATAGGACTTATTGATGGGACAGATATGTGTCCCAGATACTCCCCCTTTTATGGAATAGATTCCCTCTCCAGGTAAAACAGAGTACCTCATTAAACCTTTTTAAGCGCAACCTGGATAATTGGATGGGGAACAGAAAATACACCCCTGGGATTCCATCTGTGTCCCTGCTTGACAGTGGGATAGGGTGCTGACTTGTTGGAACATGGGCTAAATTCTTGGCTAGGCTGGTAAGGGCCTCAGGGCCAATAGCCTAGTAACTTCCTATGATCCAGTGGGTAGAGGTGCTGAAGCCAAACTGATTTCAGGTACCACTGAAACTTCGTCATATGAAGCCTGGCTCAGAGGAGCATGAGGACAGTGAAGGCCATGAACCCCAGGGCCTTGAGAAAATCTCTGGAAGCAAGAGAGGGGTAGGGGAGGCAGGAAAAGGAAATAATTTGTAAGGGAGAAATCCTTGGAGGCAGGAAGAGACTCCAGCATAGGAACAGTCTGAAACCTACAGCCTAGGAAAATATGGCCCCAAGGTGAAGTCATTGACTTCTGAAGGTTGACAGTGAACAGTTGTGCAACAGAAGCTGGGTAAAATGAAGATCCTGCACCAGCTTAGAATGGGATGAAGCCTGAAGCAAGAGGTCATCCAGATAAGGAAATATCTGAATGCCCTGAAACCTGCAAAAGGTGCCTACAGGAGCTAAATATTTGGTGAACACCCTTGGGGCTGTTGAAAGCCCAAAGGGCAAAGCAGAGAACTGAAACTGAAAGGAACAAACAAAAACAACTATTTTGTGAATACAGGGTGGATATGGATGTGAAGGCAAGTGCCCTTCAGATTCAGGGAAAGCAGAAGGCCTGGGGGGACCAACATAGGAAACAGAGTCTGGAGAGATCATTCAGAAGGAAGGCACTATGAGAAAGGTGTTCAGAAAGGGATGATCTAGGACAAGTCTCCAAGATCCCGCCTTTCTGCAGAACAGAAACATTCAGTAATAAAAGACCAAGTCCCTCCCTGCTGCGGAACTGGTTAAATGGTACCCTGGTCCAGCAGACCCTTCAAGACTGCTGGGAAATAAAGTTTTCTGTGGTGGGATAGAGAACACCAGTAAAAGGCAGAAGAGTTTTCCAGATCATAAAGTAACCCTGCCAAATAATGGTGCCTCTGGTAATCACCTGCCAAACTGGGAGAAAAAGAGAAATTCTAAGGAGCAAGGGAACCTGGCTGAGAGGAAGGGAGGGTGATAGCCAGATGGCTGCAGATTTGCCAGGAAAGGACTGCTCTGTGGCCTGGGCATTTGAGTATGCTTATCAGGAAAACACACCTGGGAGCCTTCTTGCCTTTGGAAGACTGTCTAGGCAGTCTATGCAAAAAATAGTCTTACTGAGATGGTTCTTCTGAAACTTAGGAATAGGTGAGACAAAGATCTGCTTCAAACCTTTCGTGACCTTACCTTGAGCCTGTAATGTCTTAAAAAAAAAAAAAAAAGGTTAGTCATAGCACCAAACAAATTTTGGTTATCCAAAGTAAATGGAAATTGAAGAAAGGCAACTAAGTAAGGTTTTGGGTACAAAGGCTCAAAAGATTTAACACAGTATGGTCAAGAGATGCATCTAAGCAAAGCAATGGGGAATCTGCCTCCCACACTGACATTTCCCTTTCCTATAACGCCCTGAACAAAATGAGAAAAAGAAAAAAGAACCTCAATGGCATACTTATCTGAAAGGCATAGACTAACTAGCGAATGTGAACAGCGTTCAAACCAATGTACAGCAACAACATTCTGAATGGTAGCAATGAAGTTCAGAGTTGGGAGCATATGTATGTCACCTTATTTGCCTTACACCTGTGCAGGGAGCATATGTTGGATGCACAACACTCCCTAGGTAATAAAGGTTTTGGTTTACTGGCCGGGTGTTGCGTTATCCTTGGCACGAGATCCCAGAGGTGATGAATAATGGAAACAGTGATATGGCAGGACATCTGTCCTTACTAATTTTGCATAGATCACCTTCACTTACTCTGAATCTCTATATAGTTTGCAACATATTTTTTACTCATTTTACTGTCTTTTGAGATTTCTTGAATGATTACTATAACTTTTTAGCTAGTTTTGCCTGCATTATATTTTTGGCAACTTGTGTTCGTTATACCAATGAAGTTCTACTTTGCTAATCATAAACTAGTGCAACTCTACTATAACAATACTCTTCTTATTAACTTCATAAGCTTACTTTTTGTTCTTCTTTTTTATTATGCTGTAGTATATCTTTGAAAATAAACTGAATATATAATATTTTTTAACATCCAAAATCACTCTAGCTTATATAGTATATTAATTATGAAAAATAAAATTAAACTAAGCAAAATGTTGGTAGGGCTGAAGTTATTTAAGGTTAGCACCCTCACCACAGCGATGAACGCTACAGTTACAAGAAATAAAGCATCTTCACAAAAGCTCAGAGCAATGCTCAACAACCATGAACAAAATCAAAGAAAGCAATTGCTGTAATACCACATGCTGAGTCTCAGACGAAGTTCATTAAATGTTTGGACGAAAGCACTTAGCTTTGCAAAACTGACTCTCTTATTGTGTGTACTTTTGAAGAAAAGCCCCCTGAACAGCTATTAGACTCTGGTACTTAAACTTAAAAAGTACTGCTATCATAACTCGGCACTGTGGTATTACAAGGAATAAAAATAAAGTATCTTCATTTATAATACAAAAAAGTATTCCTTTCAATTGCTGTTCAACAAATGGTAAGACAGCTGTAGTCTGGTACTTATAATAGAGGGTTAAGGCTATAGTACTGTTAATGAACTACTTCCTGTGGTACAGAGTTCAAGTCCCTCAGCCTTAATTAGTTTACTATGTGACCTTGAGCAATTCACTTAACCAGTCAGTACTTTAGAGCAATTGGAAATCTGGGCTAGGCTCCTTAATGGTCTCCAGAACTGCATGCCAGGTAGCTACCTATGAAGCACAAATCACAAGCCAGACTGCACAGTGATAGCAAGTTCAATGACTTCATGGTAAAAATTAGCCACAATGTGAGTTTGCACTGGCTTTGACCTCAGAATGTCCACATTTTTGGTAGTGTGGCTATTGTAAGCCTTGCCATTTACAAACACTGCTCATTGCTAGAATTTACATAACACGTAAAAGGAAAAATAAAAATTCAAGCACCTACACATCTCATCAATAGAACTGTATAGCTATTACCAATTCTGATCAAAAGTAGAAACCAAAGTAGGTATTCAGTGAAAGTGGAAATGAATGCGTTAAACATTCTGGGTGATTATGGTTTACATAGACTTCAGCAATTCATTTACACAAATATGAATGTATTTATGCACATTGCAATACCAGCAAAATAAAAACACTTGCTTATTTAGTTTGCATAGGGTCTGGATTTACCAGCTGGCAGTTGTCCTAATTCCCCTCTCCCCCCACCCCCTCTTTCTCAGTGTCACATGTACCCTTAGAGGTTTTAGTAAAACTGAAGTTCACAGTGCATCCAGATGGACTGTTCTAGGCATTCTCCATTTTCTGCAAAACAGAACTTTTTATTAAAATGTGTTCATTCTGTCTGGAACTGAAGCATTCTATGTCCTTATGGTCTTTTGACAGATGTCCACTCCTTCACAATTCTATCCTTAAGACCTGGTGAACCCAGATGACTTCTCTCACACCCTCCTTTGTTTTCACTCTGAATGGGCCTACTTCATTTGGTTCCCCAGTAGCCTTCTCCTTGCAGTACACTAATGACAGCCTTATCCCTGGAATCTAGCCTCTTGGAGTACATTTAATTGTTTTTGGTTGCAGTACCATAAAGGTGTATGCTGAATAAGAAGACAGCAAACAATGAAAAATGTCCTTACAAGCACAACATGGCAGGTTAAGAGGTGCAGAGTTATTTTACACAACAGTTGCAGAAGGTACTTAGTCTAGGACTTGTACTTCACGACTTTTGTCAGATACAAATTCTCCTTGAAACATTTTGTGGTAAAACACTTAAATCATCAGTGTCTGAGATAATTTGCATTCATCAGTTAGATGGTCATCGGGTCTAATTACAGCAGAAGTGCAGTAAACATTAATGGTCATAGATCATAGGCAAGTACTGGACTAGCTGCCCTTGTGAGTCATTTTAATCCTAGCCAATATCCTTTGAAAGGTAAGAATCAAACCTTGTACATTGTCTGTGAGGTAAACATCTTAACGATTATAGATAATAGACCAAAACAAATACCAGTAATGAGACAACCAGGCTCTTCGTAAAATCAAGTATAAGTCCAGATATTTATTGGCAACACAAAATTCAAGTAGGTAAGCGCTTTTGCTAAAGAGCTTCTTCAGACCATATGGTCCAGCAGGCTGCTTATCCATTTTATAAAAAGGTAGATAAATTACGCTATTACACAGTGGAATGCATACATTATTACAGAAAACAATCTAGGGGCAAACCTCTAAACTAGTGATAGTGAAAGGGAATGCCAAAGCAGACACCTGCACAAGTTATTTCTGAGCAGCAAGTTAAAAATCTTCAACAAATTAGTCGTGTAATTAAAAGAGCAATTAATGGAAATAACTCTGCTACACTTTGTTGTGAATTTTTATTTGTTGTATTTTGTATTACTTTGACTTTTTATATTTGAATACTGTGATTTGTTTTCTTTGCCTTGTGCTTTACTTGTATTCTGCTTTTAACTGCATATTAAAACTTCAAAAGAGACCACAGCTCTGTCACTTGCGAGTCAGACAGAAATTTTTCCCCACCCTCTGACCCGCTTACTGTTGTGTTCTTAAATACCACTGTCTTTCTAGTTGCCTGCCTCTTATGTTAATTTGACCATATATCTCATTTACTCTCTGCTTTCACTGGCTTGTGTGAGTAAGCACAAAATTATCATTTTGTGAAATCACTGCCCTTCAACTATTTAAATTTATTGACCACCCTACTTTATTCCATAGTACCAGAATACAAAAGTAACCACCTCCTTTCAATCTATCTTGCTGTTTTAAATATAGTGAGTCTCCATTAAAACTTAACTTTTTAGACAGGTAAAACTTAAGTTACCTACTTTCACATCTACCTTACCTAGTGCACACTGCAGTGTTTAGGATAAACCATTTTTTTCATCTACCCTTTAAGCACCACTGTGACTAGCACTTGCTCTAATTACCTGCTGGAAAGCACTAGGAAGCCTTAAACTGATACAAGCACTCAACTCTCCTTGTTAATAAGGAGAAATTAATCGTAGGCACTAAACAGCCTATAACTGCAAAGCACCTTGCTAAGGTAAGAGAAAACAGTTCCTGTACTTTACAAAAAAAGCACCAAACCAGGCATGTCCAAGGGTCAGCTTCCGGTGATTTCTCCTGTCCACCTGGTGAATCTGAGCATACTGGGGCAATGCAGCAATTGCCTCATGTAAAAAAGACAACCCTCTCCTCCTACCACTCAACACTACAGCCTGTGAGAGATGCACTTATATAGCCAAACTGGAAGCAAAGCTCTCTCCACCCAAGATTGTGCTAGAAAGTCAAGAGGAGAAGGTTAACACCCGCACTATACCTCAAGCAACACATAGCACTTCTAAACCCACACCACCAACACCCACACATAGCAACATTAAATCCACATATGCGGAGGCCCTTAACTGTAACCTGCCCAAGAAACAAGGACCTCCGAAACTGAAATGCAAACACTAATCACAACCAAAGTGTCACATAGCTCACAACACCAGCGTGCCACCCCGCAACAGCCCCTAAGGCAAGACAATGTACCTAACATTTTAGTCATAGGTGACTCTATAGTGAGGCACACTGATGTCCCACTCACCAGGCTGAACAAGGAGAAAATTACAGTCAGCTGCCTGTTGGGTGCCAGGATCCGCCACATAACACATACACTCAAGTCACTCCACAACAAGTACAAATATGACTCTGTCATTGTCCATGTTGGAGTGAATGACTTGAGACGTACCTCCCTGGACTACATGCAAAGAGACATGGAAGAGCTCTCGGATCATGTGGCCCAGGCAGGTATGACCTTAGTCCTAAGTAGCATCCTGCCTTCGCCCAGAATGATACCACAATATAAGGACAAAATGATTGACTTCAACAATTGGCTAAGCTTCTGGTGTCATTCAAAGGGGATCCAGTATCTGTCTGTCTGGGATGACATGATTGACAGATCACGATGCTTTGCCAGAGATGGTCTGCACCTGTTGCCCCTGGGATTAAGGCTACTGGCTAAGGCTCTTGCCACCCCTATAATGCCTTTTTTAGGCAAAGTTCAAAGGACAAAACCACCACCGTAACAGGTACAAGCATGCAAAATCTGAAGGTAATGCTACTCAATGCTAGAAGTCTAAACCTCAAAATGCACTCTCTCGAGGCACTCCTAAAAATGTTGAACATCGATATCTGTGCAGTAACTGAGACCTGGTTCAAGGCAGACTACAACTCTTACCACTCTTTTCTCTCATGGGAAGGCACATGAGCTGAATTGAACCTGTTTCTGGTAGTGAATGAAACATACGAGTTCTTGAAATTTACCACAAACTATTCACAGACCAGGGTAGAGTACCTGGATGTGTATGTGGAGAGGTTAGGTAATGGTTTAATTAATACTGGGGTGTACAGAAAACCATGCTACAGGAACACCTATTTGCATAGAAGTAGCATGCACCCCCAGTATGTGTTCAGGAACGTTATTAGGAGGTCAAGGAATGAGGGCCTTTAGGTTGAATGCGTCAGAAGAGGGGTTCAACCAAGAGTTGAGTATACTGAGAAATAGGTTAATGGAGAGAGGCTATGGCCCAACTGGGTTGGACAGGAATTTGGATGGGATGGGTGACCTTAGACAAGACATAGCCAGACCATATTTTTCCCATAATGTTGAGGCTATTGGTCACCCAAATGACGTTACACATTTTGATGCCACTAAGGTTCCAAAGTATTTTACTACAGATACCAAACCAATTACGGAAATAATTAAGAATTGGCATGTTTTGACCACTGACTCAGAGGTTAAGAAAACAGTAGGAGACAATCCTAGTTTTGCGTTTAAAAATAAATGCAATTTAAAGAGATTATTATGCTATCCAAGAGATAAGAGTGGGCCCCATGAAAGTATTAAGGGTACCCATCTCTGTGGTAGCTGTAATTTTTGTGAGTATTTAGATACCACAGAATCTTTTGCTCATCCCGATACAGGTCAGACTTTCAACATCTCATGTCGTGTATTTAGCTAAGTGTGTGACCTGTGGGTCATTCTATGTTGGGAAGACCGATAGATTTCTGAAGGATAGAATAAGGGAACAGGTCTACCACATAAGAATCAAAACAATTATTAATGCTCTATCGAAACATAATAGCAGAAGGGGGAGACCATACATTTAGGTTTCTTGTAGTTGATATAGTCAAACCCACAGTGCGGGAAGGTGACATACAAAATTTAACTGAGAGCAAGGAGGTTAGGTGGATTTTAAGGCTTAGGACAGATAGGGGTAAGGGCTTCTAGTAAGCCCACACTGAAGTCCAGGAGATTAAGTGCTAAATAGTCCCCATATCTGTGCAATTTAAATATTACTTAAACATTTACACATTTTTTTTATACATGCCCCAATTTATGTTTATGTATATTTATATTCTAGATAACTTATTTAAGTTTAGATAATGGTTAGTGATGTTAATGTGTGTACTATTTTGTGTGGTATCACTTTAAATAATGTACCTTGGCAATCTGCCATGAGCCAATCGGTGCATGTGTACTATTTAAACGTGTTTAGACCGCTATTTCTGTGATGGTCTGAAGAAGCTCCTATGTGAAAGTGCTTACCAGTCTTGAAATAAAACAGTGTTTTAATATATGGTGGATTTATTCCAATGATTGAATGGTTCATGTACTGCCTTGCTGCTGATTTCATTTATTTTTTGCTTATTTAAATTTATTGGCCATCCTACTGTATTCCATAGTACCAGAATACAAAAGTGACTGCCCCCTTTCAATCTGTCTTGCTGTTTTAAAAATAGTGACTCTCCACTAAAACTTAACATTTTAGACAGGTAAAACTTAAGTTACCTACTTTCATATATATCTTACCTAGTGCACACTGCAGTGTTCAGGCTAAACCATTTTTTTTTCATCTTACCTTTAAGCATCCCTGTGACTAGCACTTGCTCTAAAACCTGCTGGAAAGCACTAGGAAGCCTTAAACTGATACAAGCACTCAACTCTCCTTGTTAATAAGGAGAAATTAATCGTAGACATTAAACAGCCTTTAATTGCAAAGTACCTGACCTTGTACTTTACCAAAACAAGCACCAAACCAGGCATGTCCAAGGGTCAGCTTCCGGTGATTTCTCCTGTCCACCTGGCGAATCTGGGCATATTGGGACAATGCAGCAATTGCCTCATGTACACAGACAACCCTCTCCTCCTACCACCCAACACTACAACCTGCAAGAGATGCACTTACATAGCCAAACTGGAAGCAAAGCTCTCTCCACCCAAGATTGTGCTAGATAGTCAAGAGGAGAAGGTTAACACCCGCACTACACCTCAAGCAACACACAGCCCTTCTAAACAGACACCACCAACGCCCTCACAGAGCAACACTAAACCCTCATTTGCAGACACCCTTAACAGTAAACTGCCCAAGCAACAAGGACCTGCGAAGCTGAAATGCAAACACTGATCACAACCAAAGTGTCACATAGCTCACAAGACCAGTGCGCCACCCAAGAACAGCCCCTAAGGCAAGACAACGTACCCAACACTTTAGTATTGGTGACTCTATAGTCAGGCACACTGATGTCCCATTCACCAGGCTGAACAAGGAGAAAATTACAGTCAGCTGCCTGTCGGGTGCCAGGATCCACCACATAACACATGCACTCCACAACAAGTACAAATATGACTCTGTGTCATTGTCCATGTTGGAGTGAATGACTTGAGACGTACCTCCCTGGACTACATGAAAAGAGACATGGAAGAGCTCTCTGATTATGTGGCCCAGGCAGGTATGACCCTAGCCCTGAGTAGCATCCTGCCTTCACCCAGAATGATACCACAGTATAAGGACAAAATGACTGACTTCAACACTTGGCTAAGCTTTTGGTGTCATTCAAAAGGGGATCCAGTATCTGTCTGTCTGGGATGACATGATCGACAGACCACGATGCTTTGCCAGAGATGGCCTGCACCTGTCGCCCCTGGGATTTAGGTTACTGGCTAAGGCTCTTGCCACACATATAATGTCTTTTTTAGGCAAAGTTCAAAGGACAAACCCACCACTGTAACAGGTACAAGCATGCAAAATCTGAAGGTAATGGTACTCGATGCTAGAAGTCTAAACCTCAAAATGCACTCCCTTGAGGCACTCCTAAAAATGGAGAACATTGATATCTGTGCAGTAACTGAGACCTGGTTCAAGGCTCCAGAGAGCATCCCTGCAATACCAGGCTACAACTCTTACCACACTTTTCGGCCACCAAACCAGGACTGAAACACTAAAGGTGGAGGAGTGTCCATATTCACCAATTGTATTCACACCACCAGGCTAGTTGCCCAACACAATGCGTCTGAAATTCTCCAGGTGCAACTAACACTAGGTAAGACTGGAATCCAAACTGTAGCTTGCTACAGATCCCCCACCATGCCCCAAGATTCTCACTACACCTTTCTAAACATACTAGAAAATATTAAGATACAACCAGACACCCTAATACTGGGTGATTTCAACTATCCTGCCATTAAATAGGAAAACTACTTGTGTACCAAGACTTTTGCCCAACGGTTCTTGGAATTCATAAATTCCAATGCCGTGGATCAACTAATCCATAGTCCCACCAGGGGCTCCAATATTCCAGACCTGATCATTACCAACATGGGAAATCGATGCTCCACACCTATGGTCACTCCCTCATTGGTCAAGTCTGACCATAAGCTAATCAACTTTGACATCCACATCCCACCCCCACCCCCCAAGTAAGGAAACCTCCATAAAAAACTTCTCCAAAGGCAACTTCATACTACTCAAGTCAGAAGTGTCAAACTTCATGACACCCATGGAGATAGAAACTGAAAGTTCGACTGCTGAATCCTACACTAAGGCACTGTAAGAGCACATCCACTCATGCATGAATCGTGCCATCCCAAATTGAACCAAGACTCTCTCCTCCAAAAAAAGAAGCCAAACTGGAGGTCCTCTGCCATAAACAAACTTTACAACAAAAGGAGGAAACTGTTGCAGAAAAGAGGAAAATCCCAGGATGCAAAAAACTCCCTTACCAGCCTCAGTAAGAAGCCGAGATCCTTCACAAAATCCTCCAAAGCTAGTTACGAAAAAAAAGATTCCAAGACAACCACAATGCATTCTATAGTCATGTCAAGAATCTACATAGCAATGCTCAGATCTGCTCTGAGCTACAACATAATGGCATTAAATATACTGATCCCATGGATACTGCCAATATCCTGGTAGATCGATTCAGTGCCAACTTCACCCCCCTCTCACCCCCTAAAGGGCCCATCTCAATACTGAAAGATTGCCAAATTCCAGTAATAATGGCCACATAGATAAAAAAACGCACTCTCCAAAGCTATGAAAACAGCATCCATGGGACCAGATGACATCCTGGGCTGTGTACTACATGAACTACAAAATGAACTGGCACCTCACCTAAGTGTCATGTTTAATCATAGCCTCACCTCAGGCTTCGTGCCCACTGAGCGGTACACAGCTACAGTTATCCCACTCCACAAAGGGGGATTCACCTTGGATCCTGTGAACTATGGCCCCATCAGTCTGACGAGCCTGATCTGCAAGGCCATGGAACTTATAAACAAAGACACTGGCAACCTTCAAACACTGGACCCCACACAGTTTGGGTTCATGAAGGGCCGATCTCGTCTCCTGAACCTGACTGACTTCTTCGAATCAGTCTCCAGAGCTGTGGATGAGGGTAAGGCGATTCACACAGCCTACTTGACTTAGCCAAGGTCTTAGACACCATCCCCCACTCCGGAATCATAGATAAACTTATTAAGCTGGGCATTAATCCCTATGTCACTTGATGGGTTGCCAACTGGCTTACTGACAGAACCCACACTGTAAAAGTAGCAGACTCCAAATCCAGCTCCAGACAAGTGGAGCACCTCAGGGTTCAGTCCTGGGACCGCTCTTGTTTGGCATCTACTTCTCTGAAGTACAGGCCAACACTAAAGGACTCTGGCTAACAAAGTTCACAGATGACTGCAAACTGGGAGCCATTACTGAATCCCCAAATGATGTGGATATTCTACAAAAGGGCCTTACATAAATGGATGCTTGGTACCAGAGCCATGGGCTCAAGCTCAATGCCAAGAAATGTATAGTTATTCCCTTTGGGAAAAAAACATGTACTCGTGAATTACCACATAGGTGGCAGTATACTAAACACTGAAAGTGTGATAAGAGACTTAGGGACACAGGTGGACAGTGGTCTCACCATTGAGAACCACATCGCCACAACAGTCAGGAAATCCTTTTATGTGGCACACATCACTAAGGGCTTTTCATCCAGAAAAAAGGATGTCATTGTCCCACTGTACTCATCCCTCATTAGACCCATTATAGAATACAGTGCCCCATTTCGTATGTACCTCTCAAGACATCTGAAACAACTGGAAAGGCCACAGAAATGCCTCAGTAACAGAATCACAGGCCTAAAGCAGATGCCCTATGCTGACCGTCTAAACAACCTCCAACTATACTCATTGCATATCGTCTACTCAAAGGTGATCTCTGCTTAACATACAAGCCCATGTCAAACCCATAGCTGTTGGACATGCTGCACTTATAGAAATCCCAATCCCTCAGAGCCACATGCTCCAGGGATCTAAACCTTGTCATCACAATGAACAAAACCGTAGGTTCCTGACCCAGAGACTCCCCAGACTCTGGAAGAGACTACCCATACATGTCAAGCAGAGCGCATCTTTGGCCCTCTTCAAAAGGAACCTTGACAATTGGATAGGAGATAGGAAATTCACCCTGGGGATCACGTCAGTCACCCTGCTAGACAGAGGGAAGTAAATATTGTGGGAAGAAATGGCCATGGGAATTGTTATGGCTAGGCTTGTATAGACCCTAGGGTCAATAGCCTAGTACCAACCTATAAACCTATGAACCTATAAGATATGGCTGCAAAAGACCTAAAGCTATCACTACAAGATTTAACAGTACAATAAAAAGGATAGTAAGCCAGAATTGAAATAAATGTGCGCACAGTCTTCAAAACCCAAGTATAGTGAGCTTTCTGTTCTGATGAATAGGAAGCAGGTACATTACTCAAGTCTCTGAAGCATGGTACACAAAACTGTAGCTGCAAGACAAAGAACTGAAGGTGAGGTAAAGTATATATCTCTCCTTTCTACTGTACAAACTTCCAAAAGTGGTTGAAGTCGAGAGATGACTGGGTGCTCAAATGCCATACTTCTACATGTCATGAATACAGTACAACAGCAATGTTTATAATGAACATCCAGGTAAACAGAGCAACTGGTTTAACTGGGAAGGTACGAGGCAAAACAGGTCATCCAAAACAAAGATTTCTTCAAGAAGTTTGGTGCCTTTCTATAAGGGAACGCCACACGATGAGGAAGAAAGATAAAAAAAAAAAAAATTAAAAAGTACCTTGATTGGTACACCCTGAATATAACAAATGTTAAATGGAGCAACAAAACTTACAACTTGAGGAATACAGGAATTCTTAAGATCCTACAATGGGCAAGTTAAACAATTAGTGCCAAAGCCAACAAAGAAAGGGAAAGTCATGAGCCAGGTATTCAGAACAGGACCGAAGTGCAAGCTCCCTTCCACACCACTAATAAAGCGACTTTCCATCTGCAGCATCTGCCATCTAGGTTAGAAACAAACTTGGTCACTAGAGGATTGGCTACAGCTCTGGAAGGACTGAGCACAAACAGTGCCATCCATCAGATCAGGCTGTGTGTGTCATCTCACTGATGTCAAATGTAAATCGTCTGGTGTACAGCAGACTATCTTAACTTCTTCAACGAAGAACATTCTGATACTTTGGAAGGTTACCTCTGCAGGTAAGCCTTCAGGAATGTAAATAAGTATTTTATATAAATGTATACACACACACTATATATATATATATATATATATATATATATATATATATATATATATATATATATATACACACACATACACACACACACACACACACACACACACACACACACACACACGAATGATGACTACATGTCACTTGGGCTTTATAAAGAGAAGACACTCCAGACTTGTTCATTCTAGACACTTCCATATAATCATGAACTGTTTTCCCACAGACCCCTTGATCCCCTCCCCCAGCATCAATCTAGACCACACAAAGCAACAGAGCTGCAAAGGTGATGCCCTGATAACCCAGGTATGGCTGCATGGGTTACATTTAGGCATACATTAGGTGGCAGAACCTACTGGTGCCATGAAGACCTGAATGAAGCTAAATCAAAGAAAGTTCTGACAATGTCCTACTGTGGTGCAATGCTGTAACAAAAATTATGATGAACATGGAGTCTAAGACAGAATTTCAGTTTTCAAAGTGTGTGGCCCTGTCAACTGGGGAATAGTTAAACATGTTTAAGCTGTTTTTTCTTTGTGAAGTGTTATTTCATCATGGTTTGGGGTTTCCTATATTTTAACACCACCCTGGGACTATTCACAAGTTTTTACATATTTTTATCCCTAATTTCTGGGTCTTACCACATGGGGTCTGGCATCTTGAAAAAATTCTGATTGTTTAGTCTGCCCCATAATGCAGTGCATGTTTGTAAAAAAATTATGTCATGCATGCCCATTTCTTCCTAAAGCTCCTGTCACTGCATTGATTTTACATGCATACACTGCTGTCTTTCAGTCAGTTTTAAGTAACATTTCATGACATTCAATAATAACTTCATAGGTGTGTACTAGGCTAATGGCCCTGGAGCCTTTACAAGTCTAGTCCATAGGATTACCCTGGCATCGTGCCACCCGACCTTAGTTCCTAGTGCCTCTGTCGAATAGAGCCACTGGAGTGATCCCCGGGATGAATTTTCTATTTCCCATCCACTCATCAAGATTTCTTTGAAGAGGGCCAGTGAGGTGCTTTGCTTGACATGTATGGGAAGTCTATTCCAGAGCATGGGCAGTCTCTTGATTATGAACCTGTCCTTCCAGCATGTTCTGTTGACTGTGGTAAAAAGGTTGACGTCTCTGGGCCATGTGGTGTGGAGGGACTGGGATTTCTTTAGATGTAGCATTTCTAACACAGCTAGGTCAGACATGGCTTTGTATGTCAAGCAGAGATCACCTCTAAGTAGGTGATATGAAACAGAGAATAGTTGGAAGTTTTTGAGTCTGTCCACATAGGGCAAGTGTTTAAGGCCTAGGATCCTCTTTGTGATGTACTTTTGCGACCTCTCCAGTTGTTGCAGGTGTTTATTGAGGTACATGCCAAATGGGGCATTCTACTCAATGACTGGCCTAATGAGGGAAGAGTAGAGGAAGACAATGACCTCTTTCTTCATGGATGCAAAATCCTTAGTAATGAGATGTGCCACATAGAAGGACTTTCTGACCACAGTGGCAATGTTGTGGTCAAAAGAGAGGTTGCTGTCAATCTGTGTTTCTAGATCTCTTATAACACCTTCTGTGTTCAGTGGACTACCATCAATGTGGTAATTCAAGGGGAAACAGGTTTTTCCCAAGGGGGGGTAGCGGCACATTTTTGGCATTGAGCTTAAGGCCATGGTTTTGACACTAGTCGGTCTTACTGAGGTCTTTCTGTAGGATGTCAGCATCAACTGGAGACTTAATAATAGCTCTCAACTTGCAATAGTCTGCGAACTTTGTCAGCCAGAGTCCCTTTGTGTTGGCCTGGACTTCAGAGAAGTAGATAATAGGAGAGGACACAGGACCGAACCCTGTGGGACTCCACTCGTGACTTTTTGATGGTCTGACTTGGAGCCAGCTACTTTCACACTGTGGGTTCAATCTGTGAGCCAGATTGCAACCCACCTAGTGATATAGGGGTTGATGCCTAGATTAGCGAGTTTTTCTATGATTCCTGAGTGGGGAACAGTATCAAAGGCCTTGGCCAGATCAAGGTAGGTTGTATGAACCACCTTGCCTTCATCCACAGCTCTGGTGATTGACGTAAAGAAGTCAACCAAGTTGAGCAAGCATGATCTACCTTTCACAAAAACAAACTGTGCAGGATCCTGAGTTTGGAGATTCCCTATATCCTTGTTTATTAGGTCCACGATGATGCGTTCCATAGCTTTTCATATCAGACTCGTCAGGCTAATGGGGAGATCGTTCCCAGGGTCTGTAGTTGCTCCTCCCTTGTGGAGAGGGATGACTGTAGCAGTGCACCACTCAGTAGGGACAAAGCCTAAGGTGAGGCTGTGACTGAACAGGGCACACAGGTGAGGTGCCAGTTTACTCTGTAGTTCATATAGAACATGGCCAGGGATATTGTCAGGTCCCATAGAAGCTGTATTCTTGGCCTTGAACAGTGCTGTTTTAACCTGTTCAGCAGTAATACTGGGTGCCTGGCAATCTACTGGTATTGTGATTGATCCTTTGGGGGCAGAGAGGTAAAGATGTCACTGAATCTGTCAGCCAGTTTATTGGCAATATCTGTTGGCTCAGTATAGGAGGTACCACTGTGTAGTAGCTCAGATCAAATCTGGGTATTGCCGTGGAGATTCTTTACATAACTATAGAAGGCCTTGTGGTTGTCTTTACTATCTGCTGCAATTCTGCTTTCATAGCTAGCTTTAGAGGATTTGATGAGGGATCTCGACTTTTTGTTGAGGCTGATAAGCTAGTTAAAGTGCAGGAGAGGAGAGAACAGATCTAAGGGAAAAATTGAAGAGCAGACTTTGGCACCATTCAGAAGCTTACAAACAGTCCTGGATACAGCAAATCTGTATCTGGACTAGACTAGTTACAGGAAAGGTAGGAAGGTCGCAAACTCTGGCTTTCTGGGCCAAAAACCACTCCTGCTGTGATAGATGGGCTACCTAGTGCTTACCACTCCCACTGATAAGCTGGAAGGCTTCCCTCCAACACAAAAAGACTTGCGGGACTCAGAAGCTTACAAACAGTCCTGGATACAGAAAATCTGTACCTGGACTACTCTAGTTACAGGAAAGGTGGGAAACTAACGCAAACGTGGGCTTTTAACCCAGAAATTTGAAAGAGATGGAAAAACTGCCCAAACGGCCAATAAAACTACAATTTCTGGACCAGAAACCACTCCTCTTGTGGTAGATAGGCTACCTTCACAAACAGTGCAAATGCCACAGAACAGACTTTCAAAGTGCTTTTTACTGCTGCTTCTTTTTAGAATGGCTAAACTGCAGTGTTTTGTGAAGCCTGAATTGTACTACTTTGACTCATCTCCCATCCCCCTTCACACCTAACTTCCATAGCTGTCAAAGTGCTAAGGGTAATTTGAGATGTTACCACCTGTGATTGACAGCCCACAGCAGGAGACTTGACTCATACAGTTTCCTTGTTCTAGTCTTTACTTTCTGTATGGGTAGGGAAAGGACCAGGGAGCTGTGACATTACAGCATGGGAGGGTTTTTAGGAAGGTCATGAAGATGTCAGTTTGGGGAAGGAATTGGCCAGAAAACTACCTGTTATCAATGGTGTTGATGACATCAATGAAATGGAGACTACAGCAGGCTTTACCGGGGGGAGACAAACGTTATTTGAAAGTGAAACCACCACAGTACAGTAAGGTACTGTTCTAGTGGAGAGAAACGGTTGATTTAAAATATTTTAAAGTGTAGCAGGGACAGTAAATGAAGGCAAAAAGGACAGAGAAGTTGAACATTTAATAACTGAATCCCATTGTTGTCCTTTAAAATGAAGCCAAGTCCTGAACTTTTTTGATGTCAATATTTATGAAATAAAAGTACTTCCTTTTAAAGAATTACTGTAAACCTGGGATGGAAAAGCAGAAATAGGGAGAAAAGGGATCACAGATGCAACACATTCACAAAAAGCAAATCAACAAAACAAAAAGAAAAAAGGTAGGTTAGGTATTCAGGAAATAGAAGGAACCTCAAAGACAGCAAAACATACAGGTCATCATATAACGCAGACAGAGGCAGGAAGAGCAATCAGGACAAAGGATCATGGGGGGGGGGAGATAAAAATGAGGAAGAGTAGAAGACGAAGATTCTCAATGGGCATGATAAAACATTTTGTAGGCACAGACCAAAAAGTAAATTAATTTAATGAGTTGGAGGAAGTAAGCAAAGAGCAGGAGAGAAAAAAAATAGAAATTTTGAAGAGAGACATACAAGCTTCTGAAATCATAGAGAAAAGGCCAGAAATGGATATGTTGTTCACGTAGCAGAAATAGTCTGGACAGGGCAGGGGTTGGGGTGCACTGAGAGACAAAAACTACTGAATAAACTTAAAAATGAAAGAGGATAACGAAAAAGGACAGGAAGGGGTTTATTCAATAATTAAAAAGGAGCTAGGAGTAAGTGAAACCACTAATCACATAACTTGGTTATAAGAAAATATTGTGGAATCCTTGGACTTGGAGACAGGTGAGATTCCATTTGACAGGAGTTGGAGTAAGGGACTAAAGTACTAACTAGTAGCCCTGACCTTAATAACTAGGGGAAAATGGTGACGTTCCTCCTTGAATTAAATTAAATACTGGACCCCACTAAAGTACTTGATCCAGGGATTCATGGATTCAGAGCACAGAAGTCATCATATCATGACAGATTTAGCAGTGCTCTTTGACTGCATGATCATAGCCAAGCAAGCTAACAAAGAGCTGGGGATGGGTGTCCTCCTCTAATTTTTAGCAATGCATTTTGTACACTGCTGAAAATTACACACACTTGCCACAGGCCTCAATGTGGCGTTTTGGATAAAATGGCAGCTGCACGTAATTTACAGCAAAGGATGAGGAGTCCTTGATAGTTCCAAGTATTCTTCAGCCCAAAGGCCAGTATATTTCTAACTGCAGAACAATGGACAAATTCCTTTACATGGCAAGATGACATTAATCTTGAAGGAAATCTTATTAAAATGACTGGATCTGTTATTAAAGAGAAATTCATGTGGCTGTAAGTAGTAAAGAATGGAGTAAACTGGATGCATCTGAAGTATACTATGGTAACCCATGCTGTTGTTAAAATATTTATTAGAGCTGATTGCTCTTAAATGAGGGCTTCAATAGGTATTCACTGTGCTATTTTATTTGCTTATTTATTTTTAAATAAGTAAATCTGTGAGGCATAACTTCCCATTTTAGGGGCAACCTGGGAACAGACTCTCAAAAGAATGAACATGGAGAGTCTAAGGAAATCAAAACTATGGACTACAAGATTATTTATTTACTAACTTGTCTGTCTGTTAGCTAACCAGTGGCTAATCCAAGAACCCCTTTCAGATATGACCCTAGCGAACTGCAGAGGAAAAAAACTGATAAAAACTTTAAACAAACACAACTAACTAAATTAGTACACGCATTGTAGTAACAGGACACAGAAATACTACAGCAGGTGCAAGTTAGTTTATGCATGGCTTTCTTCTCAGATGTTCACTAGAGCATAACAGCAATATATTTGAGCTTATTATCCATCTCCTACAGCAGGTTTCACAAGACCCAAACCTAGTGAAAGTTTTAAAACATGATGAGAATAAGTCTAAGATAACTTTCCTACATAGATTAGTGGATGCGTATCTATGTCAAGCAGGAATGGAAATTAAACCAAAAGTAAATAAAAATCAGGCAGCAACTAAATGTGCCAACAAAAAAAAAACAAACAAAAGGAAGAATGCCAGGTGAAGTTTCCGATGAGAAGGCAAGAAGTGTGGAAAATGATTAAATATGGTTGCAAGTATAGAAAAAGTACAGTTGTGTACCTACCATAAATGTAGATGTTAGGAGTGTATTCACTGTTGCAGTCATTACACTTGGGGTTATCCTGCTGGCAAGCTACCCGCAGTCGGCCTGAATTCCAAAGTCCTGGTCTGGCGTCGGTTGCTGTCGCCTCTTCCTTGACGTCAGTGCACCAGGGGTATAAAAGATGCAGCCAACGCCATTTTCTTCAGTTTTTCTTGCCCCAGATGTCAGGTGCCCCCAAAAGGGTAGGCTAAAAAACATTGCTTATAAAAGCATGCACTAAAATAAACAATACTTTCATCTACAAGCAAATACACCACATAGACTGTATAGGATAGAAAAGTACAGGCAAGTCCCAACAAAGAAAGGGGGATGGTGGGTGGGTAACCTGGACTGCAACAGTGAATACACTCGAACATCTACATTTATGGTAGGTACACAACTGTACTATGTTCATTGTGTTTCACTGTTGCAGTCATTACAATTGGGTTGAATCCCAAAGCTGAGGCTGGATGGCTGGGCCTAGATAGAGTTAGGAGTGGCTATGAGGCCCTGCAGAACTGCAGTGGCGAAGCCTGCTCTGGATTTAGAATAAAGAGGTAAGTGGTAGTGCTTTGTAAGTGTGTGCACTGAAGTCCAAGTTGCAGCCTCCAAAATGTCCTTGGTTGGTACTCCTCTGAGGAAGGCTGTTGAAGTGGCTGCTGCTCTGGTCGAGTGTGGCCTAATGCCCTTAGGCACTGATTTGCCATGTTGTGAATAGCAGAAACAAATGCTTTGAAATAGCTTTTCCTTGCGATCCTGCAGCATATGCCACTAAGAGTTGCTCAGTCTTTCTGAAGGCTTTAGTTTTGTCCAAGTAGAAGCGTAGCTGTCTGTGTATGTCCAAAGAATGCACAAGTCTCTCCCCCTTATTCTGTGGGTTTGGATAAAAGGTAGGCAAATGAATGGTTTGGTTAAGGGCCACACTGGACACTACCTTAGGCATAAAATGTTGGGTTTGTCCTTAGTGAAACCCTGTCCGGACGGATGGAAAATAATAAAAGGTTCCACAGCCATTAGTGCCTGTAATTCTGAGACTGTTCTTGCTGAAGTTATTGCTAGGAGCAGAGCTGTTTTCCATGATAAGTATGTTACGCCAGCTGTATTGGCTGGCTCAAAAGGAGGCAGTGTGAGCTTTTCCAAGACACAATTGAGGTCCCATGCAGGTGTTGGAGCTCTCCTTGAAGATCTTATGTTTTTGGCCCCTCTGAAGTACTGCCTTAGCAGTGGATGTGAAAAAAAAAGGTGGATCCGTATTGTAATGAGCTGAAATGGCAGAGGCATGGATCTTAATTGATGAGAAGAATAAGCCTTTGTCCAGCATCTCAGTTAGGTATTGTAAAATCTGAGGAATATTTGGTACAAGTGCGTCCATTCCTTGTGTCTGGTTCCAAGCACAGAATCTCTTCCATTTTTCTGTATAAGATTTTCTGGTGCTGGGCCTTCTGGCCTCCAAAATAACACCCATAACTGCTTTAGAGAGAGGTGTGTTCTGAATGGTTAAATTATCAGCCATGCAGCCAGATTTAGGGTTCTAAGTTGGCTGCGCAGGATCTGATTGTTTTGTTGGGTCAGCAAATGAGGAATTTGAGGTAATTCCCAGGCTGGGCCTTGAGACAAGCTCTTTAGGATTGGGTACCATTGCTGATGTGGCCAGTCTGGGGCAATCAGTATCCTTTTTGGCTTCTCTTGTCTGATCTTTAGGAGTGCCTTAGGGAGGAGAGGCAGTGGAGGAAAGGCATATACTGTAAGGGTTTTCCAGCTGAATGATAGGGCATCCACTTTCCATGCTTGTTTGTGATAAGTCCTTGTGCAGAATCTCTGTAGTTGTGCGGGGAGGCAAATAGATCTGTGTCTGGGCATCCCCAGTTCCTTGTTATCATACTGAAGATTTGTGGATCTAGTTTCCACTCATGAGGATCCTTGAGATTTCTGCTTAGTTCGTCTGCCAGAGTATTTGTCTTTCCTGGCAGGAATTGTGCTTGCAGGTGTACTTGATAAATCAATGCTGTGTTCCACAAAGTCATGGCTTGTCTGCAGAGGGGGTAGGAATGTGCGCCTCCCTGCTTGTTTATGTACCACATGACTGTAGTATTATCCATCTTTACCAGCAGTTGTCCTGGATGAAGTAGATCCTTGAAGGCTGTCAAGGCATTCTGAACAGCTAGCATCTCTTTTTGATTGATATGAAGATGCATTTGGCTTGCTGGCCATGCTCCCAGAATACATTGTCCTGCCATGTGGGCCCCCTAGGCATAATCTGATGCATCTGTTGTTAGTGGTTGCTTGGCCGTGGGTAGAGTGAATGGCTGTCCTTTGTTGTGGTGACAGGCCTGTGCCCACCATCGAAATTCCTGTTGCAGGCAGGGAATGAGGGTAATTAATGTTTCCAGGCTGTGGCAATGTTGAGTCCAAACACTTTTTAGATACCATTGTAGTTTCCTCATATGCAGTCTTGCATATGGAATTAGTAGAATGCACGAAGCCATGAAGCCCAAAGCCTGCAGAATTTTTCTTGCAGATAACTGGGTCTTTGTTGTCAACATTTCGAAGTAAGAAGTCAGTTGCCTTTGTTTGTCTGGCGTGAGATAAGCCATCTGGGCAGTTGTATTTAAGCTTGCACCCAGGAATATTATCTCTTGTGAGGGTACTAGTTTTGATTTCTTTTCATTTACTGTGTACCCTAGGCAAATTAGTAATCTTTTTACAAACGCCAGATGCATTAGTAGAATGTCTTTGGTCTCTGCTTGAATAAGGCAGTCGTCCAAATAGGGATATATTTGCATTCCTCTGTCTGCAAAATGCAATTACTGGTGCCAGGCATTTTGTGAAGACCCTGGGTGCAGTAGATAAGCCAAAGGGCAGTGCAGAGAATTGGTAGTGCATTGAGCCAGCTATGAATCTGAGGTATCGTCTGCAAGATTGTCTGCTTGGGACATGCAGGTATGCCTCTGAGGTCCAACGTTACAAGCCAAGCCTTCTTTCCCAGCATGGGCAGAACCTGTTGCAGAGTCAACATTTTGAATTTTGGTATGTCCAAGTAAGTATTTAGAACAGACAGGTCCAGAATTGGTCTCCATGCTTTGTCCTTTCTTGGTACTAAGAAAAGTCTTGAGTAAAATCCTTGTCCCTGCTCCTGTTGTGGCACAGGCTGAATGGCCTCCATGTCTATGAGAGATGTTACTTGTTGATGTTATTTGTTTTTGTGCCTCTGCCCACTGATTGTGTGGCAGGTCTGGCATACACCTTTTGCCTTTGGAAGGGTGTGAAAGTGGAACCTGTAGCCCTGAGAGACTATGTTTAGGACCCATTTGTCCTGTGTGATCGTGTGCCAATTTGGTGAAAAAAGAGCTAGCTTTCCCCCTAAGGGTGCTGCCAGGAGAGAAATGCTTGGCACTGGCAGAGGGAAGTCATTGGGACTGTTTCCTATATGGCTGTGATTTGTCTTCTCCACTTTTGGAGGTAGAAGCACCCCATTGTTTGGGCGTGTATGAGCCCTGGGGCTGTTGCCTGCCTCTAGGGCGTCTGTATCTGCCTCTTTGTGGCCTGACACAGGAAAGGACCAATTCTTAGAAGGTCAGTTCCTGCTAAATATGGGTGGCTGTACCTGTAAGAAATCCTTTACTGTCTGCATAGATTTAGCTTTATCCTCCATTTTCTTCAACACCTCTTCTGCCTTAACACCAAACAAAGTATCATACTGTAATGGAGCATCCAATAATTTTGCTTTAACATGATCAGGCAGAGTCTATGCCTTCTAATAACAGAACCTGTTACAGCGGCCCTGCAAGAGGCCTCTAGTGAATCATAACCACATTGCAAAGTATGCTTTCCCACTTGTTCAGCTGCATGCAATAAATCCTGCAACTCTGTTCTCAGAGCATTCAGAATTTGTCAACATTTTCTGTTTTAACAAAGACATTAAGTACTGCTGATATCTGAGCATATGAAACTGACAATTTAAAGCCCTTACAGCCAAGGTGGCGGAAGTGTAGACTTTTTCCCCCATCTGTCCAGTGCCCTAGAATCTCTATCTGAGGGGACAGGGTTTTTAGCAGTAGCAGCCTTGACCCCTTTGGGACCCTGAGAGATAGTTTCTGTGTCAGCAGCAGGGTTTTTATACAGATATTTATGAGAATCTGGAACCCTGTAGTATCTGTCCGGCTTAACAGGTGCAGGAGGTAAAGAGACAGGCCGGACTCTGAAAATACATCATCTACAATGTCTAGAACAGGTTGAATTGCAAGAGGTCTGTGCTGAGGTAGTAGAAGAAAGTCTCTAAGCATTTTCTTAGAATCTGAATAATCTTGGCTCTCCCAGTGGAAATGCTCCCTCATGGTATGCAGGGTTTCCCCATATGAGTAATCCTCAGGAGGAGTAGCTGAAGGAATAGATTCTTCAGCATCAGAATACTCATAGGGAGGAATAGAATATCCCTGTTCTGAAGAGGAATCAGAGGAAATGGAAACCTGATCAGAGGAATCATATCCATTATCTTGCCTAGGCCTCTTATCAGGAGGGGGATGGGAACCCCTGATCAAAGTAATTAGGTCTTCGGCCATTTTGAGCATCTGTTTCTTAGGCATAGAAGTCTGTCCTGGAGAATGCTGCACTTGTTTCCTCGTCTTTAAAACTGTTTTAGACTTTGTCTTGGATGCTGAAGTAGGCTTGATATAAAGGTGTGTAGGTCTGAAAACACCCTCAGAAGCCGATGCCTGCTCAGCGACCCCGGACCCACCTGAGGGATTAGTTTCCAAAGGGCCAATACCTTGAGTATCCAGAGGCCTAGTTGTCTCCACGTGGGAGTCAGAGGCAGCCTGTGTCTCTGAGGTAGTGGGAGTCGGGGGCTGCGAAAGCGCCTCACTGAGCACTGGCGAACCGGCGACTGGCATGAAGAGGCTTCGTCATCGGTTTTGGACCTTGGATGCCTGTCCTTTTCTTTCTCCTTGCGCTTTTTATGAATTCTGGTCAGTTGTTCCGATGGCATTATATAGTTAAACCTTTGGCCAAAGTAATGAAAGGCAAAATCATACCAACGCTTAATAGTGCGTTGGTTAAATCTAGCACAAAACTGACAACTAGCAACGTCGTGGTCAGGGCCTAGGCAAGGAATACAGTAAGAATGAAAATCCTTATGAGGTATTTGCTTCCCACAAGAAATACAACTATTAAGTTTTTCTGACATCGATCTGGAGCAAGAAAAAAGTTTCCCCAATAGGGTACTTAGCTTTATAGAAGACTTCGGATCTGAAATTCAATTTTGAAAATCTCAGGAGTCGGCGGACTGGCACTTGCGAACTGCTTTTGCTTCGGGCACCGCACGGCAAGAAAGACTGAAGAAAATGGCGTCGGCTGCATCTTTTATACCCCTGGCGCACCGACGCCGGACCAGGACTTTGGAATTCAGGCCGTCTGCGGGTAGCCTACTAGCAGGATTACCCAAGTGTAATGACTGCAACAGTGAAACATGATGAACATCTTTTGGAACAACCTCATGTTGATCAGGATCAAACACAGGAATGGTTAAGGAGAGGTGAATTTAAACCAAAAGACGAAAGGCTAATAATGGAGGTCCAAGACGGTGGACTACGTACACATTGGTTTGCAAAGTCCATTGAACATGTGGGAGAAATAGACAAATGTAAGTTTTGTAAAACAGAATTGGAAACCGTCACAAATTGTGTTGCTGGTTTCAATATACTAATGGTAGAAAAACTGTATACTGAAAGGCAGCATTATAGAAAATTGTTTATATCACATGGGATCACCCATTACCAACAGTTCAAAAAATAGATGTGAGAAAAATAGAAATAGTAGTTCATGAAAGAAGAAAAAAGTAGCATTAATCATTGAAATTACTATACCCAGTGACTACACTGTTATATGTACAGACAGACACAAAGTCATAAAATACCAGGATTTGCAGGCAGAAATGAGGGCACTGGGGAAGAAGGACACACAGACAGTTCCCATAGTAGTTGGAGCAACGGTCTTATAAAAAAGACTTTACTGTCATACTTGCATGTTTTGGTAACATATCTAACTCCATATGATCTGCACAAGGAGTCATTACTGGCACATTGTGGGTGCTGTGAAGAGTACTTCCAGCTAACGTCAAAGATTGAAACAATACTAATTTCATCAGCTTCAATCACACTTTGGCTTAGGAATGAGGTCCATTCCCGTCACGGTATTAGAAACTCAAAAGACTTGGAGAAATTAAAAAACAAAGAGAGCAAAGCCCCGACTGCAAACTAGGAGCCGTAACTGAAACTCCTAACGATGTGCACATCCTACAGAAGGGCCTCACTGAGACAGATGCCTGGTGTCAAAGCCATGGCCTCAAGCTCAGTGCCAAAAAGTGCACTGTCATCCCCTTTGGTAAAAACTCTGCACCCATGAGCTACCACACAGGTGGTAGTTTAACACTGAAAGTGTGATAAGAGACCTTGGGACACAGGTGGACAGTAGTCTCTCCTTTGATAATCACATTGCCACAGTAGTCAGGAAATCCTTCTACCTGGCACACCTCATCACAAACAGTTTCTCATCCATGAAAAAAGAGGTCATTGTTTCCCTCTACTCGTCACTCATTAGACCCATTATGGAGTACAACGCCCCTTTTGGTATGTACCTCACAAGACATCTACAACAACTGGAAAGGCCACAGAATTACCTCACAAAGAGGATTACCGGCCTCAAACAGATCCCCTATGCAGACCATCTTAAAAAACTCCAGTTTTACTCTGTCACATATTGCCTACTCAGAGGCAATCTCTGCCTAACATACAAAGCTATGTCAAACCCAGAGCTGCATAGCTACATGTTCCATTTAAAGAAATCCCAATCCCTCAGAGCTACACGCTCTGAGGACCTAAACCTCATCACCACAATAAACATAACATGCTGGAGGGATAGATTCCTATCCCAGAGACTTCCCATACTCTGGAACAAACTACCTATCTATATCAAACAAAGCTCCTCATTAGCACTCTTCAAGAAAAATCTTGATGATTGGATGGGAAATAGGAAATTCACCCCAGGGATCACCTCTGTGGCTCTGCTCGACAGGGGCACAGGAAAATCATTTGCTAAGGTGGCGAAAGCCAGGGTACCTTTTTGGCTAGACTTGTATAGGCCCTAGGGCTGATAGCCTAGTACCTACCTATGAACCTATGATCAAGTTAACCCAAGTTTGATCAGCTGCTTATGTACTGAAGGAGCTGACTGGGTAAAAAGACCAAAATGAGAAACCAAAGCCTACTCATCTCTTTTTGGGAAGGATGGGGGTGGGGGATGGAGAGCACAGATCACTGGAGATGTTTGCCTTTCAGTAATGCAGGGCAGTTGAGGGAACAGCTCCTGTACAAGCAAGAGACATACCATCACTTACACCCATTGAATGTTACTCCTTGGAAACAGGTCAGGCATCTTCAGCCTTAGTTAAAACTTAAGGAGGCCTCCATCTCCAATTTCCCAAAATAGAATAATGGTACTGCTCTTGATACCTCACACTCACCTCTAACCTCTCATAAAAGTAAACGGGCTGACTGGGACAAATGGAAGAAGGCTTGATTGTCAATAGGGGTCAACAGACAAAACATATGACGCTATACACAAACATACACAGGCATCCACACAGACACACATACTTCAAATTAACTGCTTAACTCCCCTGCACTAAACTGCAAGCTGAGGTGCTTATTCAAATATGCCTGAAACTGTAAACACTTACTAGACCCCCATCACTCCCCCCCCCCCTTGATATCTGGAACACTTTCAAAATGAATACTGTACTGCAGCATCAGATACAGGGATTGTGGAACTATCCAATACTTTTTACATCTGATAACTGTCTCATGTTTTTTTTTTTCTGCAGTTATGAAAAGTCTCTACGTATTTAAATAAAAATATATGCAATGGATGTTAACAAGGACTTCAGCAGAGCAGAATGGTATAATGTAGGAGTCATTACTTCACTGTGGCACAGATCAAAACATATCATGAACAGAAAAAAATTGCAACTTTGCACAATACCCCAAATACAAGTAATGCATTTACAGTTGTAACACTAGCTAACCTACCTGAAAGGGTATGCAAAGCATGAAGAGAAAACTGGATCTTCTGAAGTTCAAAATTAGGCAACCTACACTCAAAGAAAAGCTGTCTTGCCTAGGATGTCAGTGTTGATCAACAACAAACTACAATGTAAGCATTCTGCTGTTCAAAAATATGGAAGTACTGGTCACAAGAACAGAATAACGCATTATAGATTCACATACAGAAAAATTACGGGCATTTTTTTTTTTATTGTAGATGTCCTTGCTAATGATTTCAGAGGGGGGGCCCTTAACGATTAGACTTGAAGTCAAGGAGCTTGAATGGCAACTAAAAACTAACGCCACTGGTCTGAAGGCCTTAAATGATTACATTTCTATTGGTAGTCCTGAAGTTAAAAGGAATATTATGCTAGGAATATTGTTATGTATTGTGTGGGCATTTTTATTTTCATTTTTTCCAGCTATGTTATTTTTTTACACGTTGATTTTGTTTATAACTCAAAAGCGTGAATTTTGGTTTTCTCTAAGTTTTTCAATTAACTAATTAACTTGTTGATTAAGGAGTTTTCTGGGAGGTGGAGTTTTACCAACACTATTTAAACCTGTTGTATAGTTATCTGTGTATCTTTTAACTCTGAAGAAGTTCCTTTCATGTTGTGGGACAAAAATGCTTAGTTGTGGATTATTAAACAAGGTTTTGTTTGAAACCTGTGGTCAGTGGTTATTTCTTCATATTATAAAGTGTATTACTTTTGGAGTTCATTGCTGTGGTGGTGACACAGGCTCCTGTTTTTTTGTTCCTCAGAGTTTTACGGTTCCTTGTTTGTGGCTGTTGTTTCCAAAGCAGCAATTTGTGACATCTGCAGATGTTACTGTCCATCTAGCAATTAACATAGCCAAAGGAGAAAGTACAGTTTATGTGGCCCTTTTGACAATTTATGTACCATTAATGTCATTTTTATCTGCTTGCTTTCCTCCTGGTGCAAAAACAGCCAGACCGACTGCAGCTGTCATTATGCAGGTTTGTTTTTCCACATACTGGTTATCTTTAATCCTAGCAAACATCTGGGATTTCACAATCCAAAGAATGCAAAAAGGCAGATTAATATCAGCTTTGAGTTTCTGCCACAGTAAAATATGTACACTCCTCACAGTTTCCCTTAGTCACACACCATTTCTTTATCACAACAGACAACTGTAATACTCATAAAATTATACCCCTCGAGATAAAATCAGGGATATGAAAAGTATGTGGCTTAAAACTGTTTGGAAACAAAGTGGCAATTGAGTTTTGGTACAGGTACAATGGTATAAGTGTTATAACATGTCATTACTGAAATCACATAACCTGAAAGCACGCAATTAACTATCTAAAGTTAGCAGATGCAGGGACCTACTGGAACTGACACATCGTGAAAAGTATATTCTGTTACCCATGTTAAAAAGTGTTACATGCATGAAGAAATTAAATATATATTACCAGCAATTTCCTTCAAATAGTATCCTTCTTTTACATGAGACTAAAAAATATAAATAAACTGGATGTATATGACAGCAATTAGGCCAGCAAGTTCACCCTTAAATTTTACCAAAGGCTAACCCAAGCATTTTCTCTTCTGAATAAGTTTAATTTCATAAATAAACTTGGTAAAAATGCTGCATTTACAGAATACTGTGCATGTTTCCAACTAGCTTAGTAACTCTCACTTTACTGAAAAAGGTGGGGACTTTTGTTTTTGAGCAACTTTCTTTATTAACAAAACCACAATAAAATTTTAGTCACTATGTAATCTGTAGCAAAATGCTGTTGTACTCCATATAATATGAGCTCAAGAGTCACAAGTTTAGATTTCTTCCACATTGGTACATCCAAAAATAATTCAAACTAAACTTGCCATTTAAGAACAGCCCTTCAAACTAATAATTATATACATTATGAATAAACCAAAACAGTTAAAAGGTAATGTGTATAACAGTAAGTGTGTTAGAAAAATATTACTACTACTTATAAGAAAAATGCAGAGGTATAAACACTGTGTTGTGAGGAAATCCCTTTTTACTAGTCAAGTAACAATTTAATATGCACTACTCTAGTTAGACTAACTGCCATTACTAGTGTGACTAAACAGGGTCTACTTCAAACCCCCATTTCCTAGTAATCATTGGCTGTTCTCATTTATTAGGATTTCTTTCCATGACCCTTTCCCCAGAGATTTCCAGGATGTAAATGTCTGGTCATCATGTTATTACATCTTCCAGTGCGGGGAGCGTATTATGATCTTCTAACAGCTAGCATGAAAAGGACCATCAACTCAAGTTCCTCTCAAACTTAGCCAAATAACTGCTAGTATCCAATCATACATTACAATAGCAAGGAAAGAACTGCTAGTATCCAATCATAACTTAGAATAGCAAGACCGTTACTTTACCAGGCAAACATTTCAAATACTGCCTGCAATTCATCCTTTATAAGATCTAACCTGAGGTATAGCCAGACTACATGCTTTCATATTCCCCAATATTCCCTCTACACATTGTCAACATCCTGGGAGATTGCCGGAAGTATACTATGTAATCCAGCTGAAGTAAAACAAATGTGTATTTTTTTATGTACATATATACATTCGGGTCTACTTAATTTCATTGAAAGCTCATTTCACTGGATTTGAATTCACCCCGACAAAATCGCTGAAAACTCAAATGAATGAAAACTCATTTCATTGAATCTCATTTCACTGAACTTAATATATATGGCACTGTGTAGAGTACTGTAAGACAAGTAAAGATACATGGAATGAACCACACTGAAAAACAATAAATTGCATAACCACAAACTCAGTGACCACAACAAATAGTGTAAAAAACGTTTATTCTCTCTGACATCTCGGCAGCAATGCCTTCAAGGAGTACAATACATTCAAAAACCCTAACCTTTTTTATAACAAACAAACACAATTACTCAATTAAAACAATTAAATCAGTATTTAAAGTAAAACCTTCCAACTAAGTCTGCATTAATTCCCTTAGGTAGCACTGTATCAAATTTAAGTATATACTGGGCTTCTTTATATAGAAGCTTATTTTTAATATTCTCGTCACATAGGAACATCACTGAAGAGCTTGAAGCTAAATGGATAGTAAGACTATGGGCTGACAGAGGTCATGGATTAAATGAATATATAGCGCTGCGTCCTAAGTTAAAGTCTAGGCAGCTTTTTAGGTAAGATGTGCTGTGGAACTGTTTGTACAATAAATTACTGAGTTCTTGTTACAAGCTTGTATGTGTTTTGGAGAACACAAGTGGAAAATGTAAATAAGTGCAGTGCAGATACATTTTGTGCTTGTGATTGTACATTGAAACGTTATGTAATTTTAATTATGATCTAGATATCTTGTAAATAAGCTTTTACAACTGTGTCTGTATGTATGTGTGTGTATATATATATATATATATATATATACATAATATGTTTCAGACTTCTACTCCAGTTAATGGCATGTACCTTGTTGAATGTTGCTTTAAATTGGAAGTGCTTGTTCACATCAGAGCAATGTACTGGTGGGTTTTAATCATGTGTCCCAAGAGGGTGTATATTTAAACCAAGAGTTGTTTTTAAAATATATTAGACATCTGAAGAAGTGGAGTGACCCACGAATGCGCTAGTGTTGAATAGTGATTTTTATACTGGATTTTACAGCCATCTCCAAGTCCTGGTGTTTTGCTTTTTACTCAAAATATTATCGCAGTCTTGTGTTTTAGGCTTCAGTATGAAATCAGGCTCTTCTGCACTTATGTTTTCCTTTTTCCCTCTCCAGAGCATGCCCCCATTAGTCTGAACTCTGCAATACATCAAGAGTGGCAGCAAAATTAACTTTAATGCGAGTGGAATAACTGCACTCTACACCACCACCTTCAGTATCAGATACTTGGCAAAGTGGTATTAAACCACTTAATTCAGGCCACACACAGCTCTGTCATCACTACTAACTGCCACATTCAGTCTCAAGCATATGGATTACCAAACTTTTGTATCTCCAATGTGCTTGCACTCTCTCACATAGGTCACGATCCTAAAATGCCAATCAGATTTTAAGGTGCAGTTAAAAAGGTGTGAATTTTACCAATGCATGTGACAAAAGCAGAACTGTAAAGCAACATAAGCTTCAGAAGAATAACACAAACAAACAGCTAGCTTTACATAAGGACAGCCAAATTATGTGAGGTTTCTTCCACTGAGAAAGACTCTAAAGCTTTTTGGGTGACAAGCATCACCCCGCTTTATTCTCCAGTTCACTTCCTGGCTGAAGCACCATCATAAACTTGTACCTTAAACCTAGATGTTTAACTGTACCTCACAGAACTGAAAAGAGTGACTACATAATCATGTCGCTAATTGTCTTACTGTAATTAGTGCTCCCTTACACAACATTTAATACTTTGATTTACTATTAAAATCTCGCAACACGCTTGTGCGAGTCATCACTTACCCAACTCAGAATGCTGTAAAATCCAAAAGTCAAATGTGCACATAATCAAAAGTGGTAAGGTAGCAAAGTTGACAACTCAAGAATGTCAACTTTAAAACTACCTGGACTTCCAGTTATGTCCTACAAACGTTTTGCAGGGGTCAAGCTCCCCCTGCACCCCACACCCGCTGCTACTTACATATTTATTTAACATTTGTTTACCGAGAAAGTCCGACTTGGAACGAAGACAATTTTCAGTGGAGGCCCAGGGAGAAATGCTCTAGATGAATGACCAACTCTGAAATCGCACTACAGTGAGGGTAAGGGTAAATTTCCTGATCCACACTATAGTCAGATCTCCTTTCAAAATGACGAATCCATAAAAGTGAATGTGCACTAGCATTTGCTCTTGCGAATTCAAACATTTAAAAATCTATGTTATGACACCTTGGAAGAGTGCCTTTCGACCTTCCAAGATTGCATAACTGTTTTACGACATTTTGATGGCAAATTGTAATAAACTGTGTATACAATTTACATTAATTATTAGTATTAATAACTACGGGCGGCCGCGGTGGTGCAGCGGTTAGCATTGCCGCCTCACAGCAAGAGATTCTCCAGTTCGATCCTCGGCTGGGGTGCCTTCTGTGCGGAGTCTGCATGTCCTCCCTGTGGTTGCGTGGGTTTCTTCTGGGTGCTCCGGTTTCCTCCCATATCCCAAAGTAGGTGGATTGGACACTCTAAATTGGCCCTAGGTGGGAGTGTGTGCATGTGTGTGCCTTCTGTAGAAGGCTGGGCGCCGGGCTGGCAGCTCGACACCATAAAACTCCACTGCCAATCATGAGCAGTCAGGTGATCCACTGTGGTGACCCCTAACTGGGGAAAGCCGAAAGAAGAAGATGATTAGTATAAATAACTAGGTTATATCTAAAATCTGTTTCTTGCATATCGGCACACTACTCTGGTCAATAAAATATAAGCAATAAAATGTTCTCCTTCTACCTATGTTGGTTTTCACATAGTGCTCCAGTTTCTTTTTACCATTCTCAGCAGGTAGTTGTACTGGTAAGCCAACAGTCTGCCCAAACAGGGGGGGTGATTGAGTAAGACAGACCGTGTGTGTGTGAGAGAGAGAGAGAAGCAGAGCGCGAGTGTGTGTGTGTGTGTGTGTGTGTGTGTGTGTGTGTGTGTGTGTGTGTGTGTGTGTGTGTGTGTGTGTGTGTGTGTGTGTGTGTGTGTGTGTGCGTGCGTGCATGTGCAAGAGTGAGTGAGAGTGTTGTGCATGTGTGTGGGACGGGGGGGGAGAGAAAGACAGACAGAGAGAGAGATAGGGGGAGACAGAAAGACACTGTGAATGCATGCTGCAATGTGCTGCCATACCATTCGGGAATAGTTCTCTGACTTGCAACATTGGTTATCGGAATAGTTTCTAGCCTCCCTGTAAACCCAAACATTATGAAAGCATGTACCAGAAATATAAACATGCAAGAATGTAACACACACACTGCATGCATTCCTTGCATCTTCCTTGCTGACCCAACTCAACAGCGTACTGTGTCTATCATAATACCATATTTTGCTAAGACCCTAAATAAAAATTTAAACATGTCTCTAAAAACAGGATACAAAACATGGAAATATACTTCACAATTTATAAAAATGATCTGTAGTCTTAAAGTTAAGAACTTTATCAACTTCATTATATATTTCTTACTCCACACACCAACCACTTAAACTGCATGTGTGACTATAAATATCAAACTTATATTCCAGCACAGCACTAGACAGTTAAGTGTTCACCATAAGCACCCACCTCTATGTAATCAAGAGATGTAAACAATAAACACAATGCAGCAGAGGTCAACTAAATTACATTTAAAATAAAAGTGAAAACTTACACCCAGGTTAACTTCCATATGACTACACACAACCGATACAACTTTCAGTCATTTTGAGACTAACCAGGAAGCCTGCAGAATTTTCTTTTCTTTATTTCACTGAACACCTACTTGTATGTAAGACACAGACTCCTGTTCAGACACAAAGCATACTGTTTCAGGGCATGGTGCCGTCTCTTTTTGTTAATGACAGCCTTTGTAACCTGATCATCTTGATGGGTGCGCTAAGTAAGCAGCCCCTCTACTTCTTCTTTCCTATTGTCCCACCCCGCTATGCTGGCTGTTTCTGATGACCAAATTACTACTGTCTGCGGAACAACAAAGACTTCCAGAGGAAGTATTTGGAATTTTATAAGGCTTCAGTCTCTGTGGACAGATTATGCTCTCTCTATGATCTTGAGCAGCAGAAAGTCGCTTTGTACTTGAAATACTGCCAAATGAGAGTTTTAGGTCACAGTTGTAGAAAAGTAAAAATGATCACAAGAAAAAATATCGAACTCAGAAAAAAAAAAAACACAGTAAATGCTGTTTTATGCATTATTGAAAGGAGAACTAATCCAATATTTTAAAGCACAACAACATGATACTTGGATTATGAACAAATGCTTTCAGACAATGGGTAGTCTTGATTTTTTTGCCCGTCTGTTTTGTACAACACTCCTATATGCACGTCTGCAGCTTTTCCTCAGTGAGAAACATCTGGCATTATTTTATAGTTTGCTACAGCCTACAACTGAAGTAGAAGGTATTAAATGCAAACACTGGCTCAGGGATCTTGGACAGAAATGGCAATTAATTATCTTCTGAAATTATTTCTAACTTGAAAGAAGCAAAGGCATATTAGCAAGTCACAGAAAAATACTTTCTGGCTCATGGGCACAGTATTTTGCAAAAGAAAATGCACAATCCCCTTTTAATTGATTTTGAAACTTTAAGGTAACTATCTGGAGGCACTTTTATCGTCAAGTGTATGCCCATTACCTGAATGTAATGTTCTTGACAGGAAAAAAAGGTGAAAAAAGATGCTGCACAGTACACATCAACGAACTGAGAAGTAACAAGTCAACAAACATGAACAGCATAATTCTTACGGTTAGGGTTAGCGATCTCAGATTAGCGTTTAGGGTGTGGGTTAGTACACAGAAGAAAGCCCAGTTCAATGGTTCTCCCCACCTTGCATCAGGTTTACTCGTATGTCCTAAACATAAATACTAACCCTATCCCTACACCTACCGATGACAATCCACATACCAAACTATACCTTACCTGCCTAAGTCACAAGCACATTCACACAAAATTATTCTCCCTGTCACAATGACATTCTGACATACTCCCAACTTAATGTACTGGGCTTGACATTCCAACTTTTGATTCACTGACAGAAGCTTTTTTTCCATAGCATGATGAATTAGCAAAACACCACTAGGGCATGAAACAGCACATACGCTCACAGTAAATACCAGCTATCATGTTTTATTATAGTTGCACTTATCCTTCTCATTTTGTACCACTGAGCTTCCTGTAAAAAGCAAAGATGGGGTTCCTCTTAGTCATGGGTTTAGCAAGGTTTAGGCTTTGCAAAACATTCATTTATTTGTTCATTCCTTATTCTTTTAACTGGATAGGTGCGTTGTGCCATAAAACCTTTTGGCAGTAAACAAGCACACTGAAATATCCAAATAATGTAGAAAATGTAAACAAACATTGAACTCCGAGATAATCATACAGGTGTCTATTATGTTAAAAACAAAAGCATAAAGCATTTTATGTCCATTTACATGGAGCTCTTTAAGCATAAAACACTGATATGATGGGTACGATTCATAAATATTGCACATTGCAGTGCAAGTAAATGATCAAATTAAGGAAGGAAGGTGGGTGACCATTCTAGCCTTTTATTTGTTCCATTTGGTGCTGCGATAGCATTGTCGCCACACATTAAGACGCTGTCCGGTTCGATTCTCAGCTAGAGTATCTTCTGCGTGGAGACATGCGTGAATGGGCGTACCTTTGTTGAAGGTTGTGCGTCAGGGCTGGTAACTCGGCACGTAAAAATCAACCACCAATCATTAGCGGACCGGAGTTCTGCTGTGGCGACCCCTAACCGGGAAAAGCTGAGAGACACAACAAAAAATTCTCCAATTATGAACCATTTCAGGGATTCAAGGAAGTCAGCATTTTGTGTGCAAAAGAAAAAAATCAGCTCTAGGTACATCAGTCTAATGCAGGGCAGTACATTGTACTTCACATATGATAAACCTTTTGAGATGTGGGAGAAATCCTAACACACAGGAAAACCTCATGTATACAAAGGGGACATGCTACATCCACATAGAAAACAATTATCACAGAGAACTGAATTGGAGAGACAAGCACTACCTGTGGTGACCCATTTTCTAAGTTAACTCAGCAAAAATTATACAATGACTGATTAGAGCATTACAGAAATGCTCTCTTAAAACAGTGATGGTAACAACTTGCTGCATGCACTTTTGTTTCATTATTTTATAGCTCAAAATGGAGACATTTAAAATTTCATTTGGTCTGATAAGCCAGTTTAAGATGCACATGCATCACAGCAACGTGACAGGAATTTATCACATTAAACATGGGATTATGAACATTTTACTGAAGTGATATCCATTAGAAGTCATTATACCCACCACAAGGCAATCTCATTTAGACAGATGTACTGCTGTCAGGTTGCCGAGATGTGATCCATAGAAAAAGGAATTTAGAGTACATACGTTAATATCTACATAGAAAAGAGAAACTATGTTATCGCTGTGGTAAAGAAGTCCTTTGGGTACATCGGATGAGCCATGAACAGCTACCAACCCAAGTACTGGAGGAGGGAAAAATAGGTGTAACTGGCCGATATTGTCTTATCTCTATCACTGGGACAGAGAGGACAACTCAGTCTGCTGCACTGTCAACTACTACTGGAGACAGACAGGTGAGGTGTACAGTGCTCAGGAGTATAGACTGAAAATGTGCATCTGCCTATGTCAAATCACACCCATGTGGCAGCCTTCACGGAGAATGTGCTAGAATGTGCATATACAGAGAGGAATGCATAGCAGGCCCTTGCATTTGTGCGTATGGTATGTCAGCTGGTGGGGGAAAGGGTTATGGCCACAAAATGAAAATCATTCAGGGCTGCTTGGATGACAACCAAGCCACAACCAGCTTGCACTCCAAGGACAGTTAATGAATAGGTACGGTTGAGCCAGAAGGGTTAACTATTTGAAATGTCAGGACCCACTAGAGTGAATCCCAAAATAGAGAGACTGAATGGCCGAAACAACAAACTTACATATACTAAGTCCGAGATGCTATTTCTAGGACTATTCCCTTTTTTCCCCAAAGTGTGGCAATCTCAGAGTTGGTAAACATAAGCTCACCACTGCAAAAAGAAGTACAGGAGAAGTTTTCAAAATCTGCTCTTCTCCTGTGCGCTAGTCTTTTTTTTTTTCCAGCTTGTCAGCGTTCAGCATTTTGAGTGTCGACATCTCAGTAGGGAGCCTCATAGAAGTCTATGTGGGGGTAGGGGTTGGCATAATGCTCAAGGTTTCTACCACAGAGATGAAAGACAAAGGGTTTAATTCTGACCTCTGATTATTGGCTAGGAGTGTAATAGTCTGCAGACTGATACAGCCTAGTATTTGCCTATAAGCCTACATAACTGCACTGGGAGAGCTACCATTCAACGAATAGCATCTTCTCTATTCCCAACCCCTGAATTCAGGGTCCCGGAATGCTTTTACACTAAATTGAACATATTGTAAGATTGCAGTAGTGCATGCAGTTTTTTTTCCTATCCACGTGCAAGGTTTCTCTTTCCTACAGTGGTGTAACCATATAGTTGGTATACATAAGTAAGGGGATGATGGTTACTGGAGTAACAAGGCATTGAGTCGCTTTACACTAAAATGCAAGCCGTCTGAAGTTTTGACAGGTGTGTTTGACAAATTTAATCTCATTGACTGTCAGTGGGTTACATATCAAGTGGATAACTGCCTATGCAAGAAGGTTCCATAAATACATAGTATTACTGTGTGGAACCAGTACTGTTGGCCAACAGGGTGCTGGCGGAAATTGGGCTACTGTTGGCCGAAGGAGAAGAGGCGGAAGGCATGGCTGAAGGCAGGTAAAGGCTAGGACTGTGATAGTGAGGGTCAGAACTTTGAATGTTGGCAGTATGACTGGTATAGGGAGAGAGCTAGCTGATATGATGGACCGAAGGAAGGTTGGTATATTGTGTGTGCAAGAGACCAGATGGAAGGGGAGCAAGGCTAGGTGTATCGGAGGCGGGTTCAAATTGTTTTATCATGGTGTGGATGGGAGGAGAAATGGCGTAGGCATTATCCTGAAGGAACAGTATGCTAAGAGTGTTTTGGAGGTGAAAAGAGTGTCGGATAGAGTGATGTTTATGAAGCTGGAAATTGATGGTGTAATGATGAATGTTGTTAGTGCATATGCTCCACAATTTTGGAGTGAGTTGGATGAAGTGGTGATGACTGTACCCAAGGGTGAGAGACTGGTGATTGGAGCAGATTTCAATGGGCATGGTGGTGAAGGGAACAGAGGGGATGAGGAAGTGATGGGTAGGTATGGGGTTAAGCAAAGGAATGCAGAAGGTCAGATGGTAGTGGATTTTGCGAAAAGGATGGACATGGTTGTGTTGAATACGTATTTTAACAAGAGGGAGGAGCATAGGGTGACATACAAGAGTGGAGGAAGATGCACACAGGTGGATTATATCTTATGTAGAAGGGCCAGTCTGAAGGAGATTGGAGACTGTAAAGTGGTGGCAGGGGAAAGTGTAGTTAGGCAGCATAGGATGGTGGTTTGTAGGATGACACTGGTGATCAAGAAGAGGAGGATGAGTGTGAGGGCAGCACCAAGGATCAAATGGTGGAAATTGAAAAATGGTAAATTGTGAGGTGATGTTCAGGGAAGAGTTAAGACAGGCACTGGGTGGCAGTGAAGAGTTACTGAACAGCTGGGTAACTACAGCAGAGCTAGTAAGAGAGATGGCTAGAAAGGTGCTTGGTGTGACATCTGGAAAGAGGAAGGAGGACAAGGAGACCTGGTGGTGGAATGAAGAAGTACAGGACAGTATACAGAGAAAGAGGTTGGCGAAGAAGAAGTGGGATTGTCAGAGAAATGAAGAAAGTAGACAAGAGTATAAGGAGATGAGGTACATGGCAAAGAGAGAGGTGGCGAAGGCTAAGGATAAGGCGTATGACTAGTTGTATAAAAGGTTGGACACTAAGGAGGGAGAAGAGGATCTGTACCGATTGGCTAGACAGAGGGACCAAGCTACTAAAGATGTGCAGCAGGTAAGGGTGATGGATAATGAGGGAAATGTACTCACAAGCAAGGAGAGTGTGTTGAGCAAATGGAAAGAGTACTTTGAGGGGCTGATGAATGAAGAGAATGAGAGGGAGAGAAGGTTGGATGACGTGCGGATAGTGAATCATGAAGTGCAGTGGATTAGCAAGGAGGAAGTAAGGATAGCTATGAAGAGGATGAAGAACGGAAAGGCTGTTGGTCCAGATGACATACTTGTGGAAGCATGGAGGTGTTTAGGTGAAATGGCAGTGGAGATTTTAACTAGATTGTTTAATGAAATCTTGGAAAGTGAGAGGATGCCCGAGGAATGGAGAAAATGTGTTTTGGTACTGATTTTTAAGAATAAGGGTGATGTGCAGAGCTTTAGTAACTACAGAGGGATTAAACTGATCAGTTACAGCATGAAATTATGGGAAAGAGTAGTGGAAGCTAGGTTAAGAAGGGAGGTGATGATTAGTGATCAGCAGTATGGTTTCATGCCAGGAAAGAGCACTACAGATGTGATGTTTGCTTTGAGAGTGTTGATGGAGAAGTACAGAGAATGTCAAAAGGAGTTGTATTGTGTCTTTGTGGATTTAGAGAAAGCATATGACAGGGTGCCCAGAGAGGAGTTGTGGTATTGTATGAGGAAGTCGGAGTGTCAGAAAAGTATGTAAGAGTGGTACAGGATATGTATGAGGGTAGTGTGACAGCGGTGAGGTCTGCAGTGGGAGTAACGGATGCGTTTAAAGTGGAGGTGGGTTTACATCAAGGTTCAGCTCCGAGCCCTTTCTTATTTGTAATGGTGATGGACAGGTTGACAGACTAGATCAGACAGGAGTCCCCATGGACTATGATGTTTGCAGATGACATTGTGATCTGTAGTGAGAGTAGGGAACAGGTGGATTAGACCCTGGAGAGGTGGAGATATGCTCTAGAGAGAAGAGGAATGAAGGTCAGCAGGACTAAGACAGAATATATGTGTGTGAATGAGAGGGAGGATGGAGGAATGGTGAGGATGCAGGGAGTAGAGGTGGCGAAGGTGGATGAGTTTAAATACTTGGGATCAACAGTTCAGAGTAATGGTGAGTGTGGAAGAGAGGTGAAGAAGAGAGTACAGGCAGGATGGAGTGGGTGGAGAAGAGTGTCAGGAGTGACTTGTGACAAACGAGTACCAGTAAGAGTGAAAGGAAAGTTCTACAAGAGGGTAGTGAGACCAGACATGTTATATGGGTTGGAGACAGTGGCACTGACAAAAAAGCAGGAGTCAGAGCTTGACGTGGCAGAGTTGAAGATGTTAAGATTTGCACTGGGTGTGACGAGGATGGACAGGATTAGGAATAAGTATATTAGAGGGTCAGCCCAGGTTGGAAGGTTTGGAGACAAAGCCAGAGAGGCAAGATTACGCTGGTTTGGACATGTGCTGAGGAGGGATGCAGAGTATATTGGGAAAAAGATGCTAAGGATGACGCTGCCAAGTAACAGGAAAAGAGGAAGGCCTAAGATAAGGTTTATGGATGTGGTGAGAGAGGACATGCAGGTGGATGGTGTGACATAGCAAGATGCAGAGGACAGGAACAAATGGAAACAGCTGATCTGCTATGGCTACCCCTGATGGGAGCAGCCGAAAGAAGAAGAAGATTACTGTGTGGAACATGAAGTGCTTTTTTTTTTTTTTTTTTTTTTTAAATTTTATCCCTCATTGACAAACAGACCTTTCTTAAAATGGATTGGAAATCATCATAATGCACAGTAGTTAGAAATCTTCCCAGCAAAAGCAGCAACTTTCTTTTTAATAAGCCATACTTATCTAAGCTTGTGTAAACACTGACATGAAAAAGCTGTATTTCAGCTTTTTTTTCCCTTTGGTTTGTTTGTTTATGGATAACATTCCCTATCGTTTAAAAAAAAAAAAATCAAAGTCACTGGTTCCATAAGTTTTTCTTTTAAAAGTCAGGAAAATTCAAAGCACAGTTTTCAATGTTGAATTACAAACATAAACAAACTAATTAAGAGAGAAAGCTGCCTAAAACATTCATAACTTAGATCTTTCTGCATTTAATTGGGCTTATTAACAAGCAAGTAGTTCATTTGCCCAGTACAGTTCAATGTAACACTATCAAACCACCTAATATAGGACTCATCAGGAGACAAGTACATTAGAACAAACAAATTACAAATGACATAACCCAAAGAAAAAAGGTGAAGTGTGTGAACTCTGTTTACAAAATTACAGATCAGCCATTAGCAAAACATGGGCAGGCCAAAGTCTGCTGAAAATATACATATATATTATACACACACACACACACACACACACACACACACACACACGTGTATATATACATATATTATGGCCATGTACAGATAAAAGCTCATTAACGTTAGACTAGCAGAAGTTTTATTTATTTTACAATTGTTAATTGGGTAGTGTCCGCTGGGCAAGCGGCCCATTTTCAGCAGAGACCTGGGAGAAAAGCTCCATAACAATAGTACAATTTTTGCAAAGATTTACAGAGAATATACAAAAAAGTTCAACAGTTACCTGCAATCACAATTTACAAAACAGAATGTAAAACAAAAAAAATTACATTTCTGAAGCCTTACTACAGACAGTAACATGAAACTCATTAGATACATAATAAAATAAACCATTGTGATATTTTCATTTGTTAGAAGACAAGGAGAAGATAGCAGAATTGATTGAAGGCATGAGAAAAGTGCAGTTGTGTACACTTACCGTAAATGTAGATGTTAGAGTGGATTCACTGTTGCAGTCATTACATTTGGGTTATCTGCTTGCAGTAGCCCTCAGTCGGCCTGATTAACAAAGTCTTGGGTCCTGCGTCGGTTGCTGTCCCTTCTTCCATGACGTCAGGTCATCAGGAGTATAAAACATGCAGCCGATGCCACTACATCAGTTTTTCTTGCCCCAGATGTCAGGTGCCCCCTAATGGGAAGCAATTAAACTTATAATACAAGGATTTACCTCCAACAAAAAAGCAAATACACCAAAAAGCTTTTTGAGCATAGTAAGTGAGAGTAGAGGTATAGCCAAAAGAAGAAAGGGGGCTGGAGGGAGGGTAGCCAGGACTGCAACAGTGAATACACTCGAACATCTACATTTATGCTAAGTGTACACAACTGTACTATGTTCTTCGTGTTTCATTGCTACAGTCATTACATTTGGGTAGATTCCCAAAGCTAAGGTTGGGAGGAGGAATTTAAATAGAAATAGGACCAGCTATAAAGCCCTGCAAGACTGCAGTGGCAAAACCAGCTCTGGATTTAGAGAAAATTGGCAAATGATAACGCTTGGTGAAATTATGTACAGAACTCCAGGTAGCAGCTTCTAGGATGTCTCTTGTAGGGAGTCCCTGAGAAAGGCTGTAGAGGTAGATGCAGCCCTGGTTGAATGGGGTCTGATGCCCTGTGGGATAGGTTTTCCATGGTGCTTATAGCAGAAATTAATGCAGTGGCCTAGCCATTTTGGAATGGTTTACTTTGTAATAGCTTTCCCCTCTGTTCCTGCAGCAAATGCCACCAACAGTTGTTCAGATTTCCTTTGAGGTTTAGTCCTGTCCAAGTAGAATCTAAGTTGTCTGTGCACATCTAAAGAGTGCAGTACTGTTCCCCTTTGTTCCGTGGATTAGGAAAGAAGGTAGGCAAATGAATGGACTGATTAAGAGCCACACTGGATACCACCTTGGGCATGAAGGAGGGATTGGTTCTGAGGGACACCCTATCTGCATGAAAGATGTTGAAAGGCTCCACTGCCATAAGGGCCTGCAACTCAGATACCCTTCTTGCAGAAGTGATTGCTAAAAGGAAAGTGGTTTTCCAGGAAAGGAATTTTAGATCTGCAGTAGCAGCTGGCTCAAAAGGAGAAAGAGTGAGTTTCTCCAAGACTAAGTTAAGGTCCCAGGCTGGAGTTGGAGCTCTCCTCAGTGGACTTAAATTTGTGGCCCCACTGAGGAACTGCTTGAGCAGTGGGGTTAAGAGAAGAGGGGAGGTTCTGTGTTATGAGCTGAAATGTCCGAGGTGTGGATTTTAATGGAGGAAAAGGACAAGCCCTTATGAAGCATCTCAGTCAAATATTGTAGAATCTGAGGTAAATTGGGCACTGCTGCGCTCATCCCTTGAGATTGGTTCCAGGTACAAAATCCAAAATCTTTTCCATTTTGCAGCATAAGATTTTCTAGTACTAGGCCTCCTAGCCTCTAAAATGATATCCATCACTGATTTACTGAGGGGTGGTAAATGAGAGATTAGGTAATTAGCCAGGCTGCTAGGTTCAGGGTTTACAGCTGACGGTGCAGAATCTGGTTCTCCTGCTGAGACAACAGGGAAGGAGTCTGCGGCAGGTGCCATGGGGCCAAGCGTGACACACTGCACTGGAGGGGGTACCAGTGTTGGCATGGCCAGTCTGGTGCAATTAAAATTGTCCTTGGTTTGTCCTGTTTGATCTTTAGTAGTACCTTGGAGAGTAGAGGCAGAGGAGGAAAGGCATAAACCGATAGTTTTTTCCAGCTGAAGGATAGAGCATCCACATTCCAAGCTTGTTTGTGGGGAATCCTTGTGCAAAAAATGTCCAATTGATGGTTCTGTGGGGAGGCAAACAGGTCAGGCTACCTCATTTGCTTGTTAACATGTTGAAAATCCTTGGTTCCAGTTTCCACTCGTGTGGGTCCATGAGGTTTCTGATTAGTCCATCTGTCAGTGCATTTAGTTTTCCTGGCAGGAATTGAGCTTGTAGATTCACTTGGTAGCTCAAGGCTCTATCCCACAATGCCATGGCTAGTCTGCGGGGGGGGGGGGGTAAGAGTGTGCACCCCCCCTGCTTGTTTATGTACCACATGACCGTGGTGTTGTCCGTCTTTACCATTAGTTGTCCTGGAAGAATGTGGTCCTTGAAGGCTGTCAGAGCATTCTATACAGCTAACATTTCTTTTTGATTTATGTGAAGGTGCATTTGATTTGGGTTCCATTTGCCCTGAATGCACTTCCCTGCCAGGTGAGCCCCCCCCCCCCCATGCATAGTCTGATGCATCTGTTAAGGTTTGGGTGGCAGGGGGTAGTGTGAATGGTAGTCCCTTGTTTTGGTGGCAGGCCTCTGCCCAGCAAAGGATCTCTAGGTGTAGGCAAGGTATGATAGGAATCACAGCTTCTAGATTATGTGAATTTTGACACCATAAGCTTTTGAGATACCATTGCAGTTTCCTCATATGCAGCCTTGCATATGGAATTAGAAGAATGCAGGAGGCCATGAACCCCAAGGCTTGCAGTATTTGCCTTGCAGATAACTGGGTTTTTGTGGCCACTTGTTTGAAGTAGGTTGTCAAATTAGTCCGTTTCTCTGGCGTGAGGAAAGCCATTTGGGAAGTTGTATTCAAGCTTGCTCCCAGGAATATAATTTGTTGACAGGGTACCAGGTGTGATTTATTTTCATTTATGGTGTACCCCAGACAAGTCAGTACCCTTTGAACAAAGGGCAGATGATTCAAAAGTATGTCCTGGCTTTCTGTCTGAATTAGACAATCGTACAGGTATGGATATATTTGAATATTTCTTTGCCTGCAGAATGCAATGACTGGAGCTAGGCACTTTGTGAATACCCTGGGTGCAGTAGATAAGCCAAAGGGTAGTGCAGAGAACTGACAGTGCGTGTAGCCTGCTTTGAAGCATAGGTATCTTCTGCAAGATTCCCTGATTGGGCTGTGCAGGTAGGCTTCCTTTAAATTCAGTGTTGCCAACCAGGCATCTTTGCCTAGCACAGGAAGCAGCTGGTGAAGAGTCAGCATCTTGAATTTTGGAATCACCAGAAAGGTATTTAGAGTAGAAAGGTCCAGGATGGGATACCATGTATTGCCTTTTCTGGGTACCAGAAAAAAAGTCTTGAATGGAAACCTTGTCCCTTTTACTCCTCCGATATCAACTGGCCTCTGCCCACTGATTTGGGGGTAGATCTGGCCACCTGCTTGGTGTTAGTAAGGTGTGGAAGTGAAATCTATATCCTCGGAACACTATATTTAAAACCAATTTGTCCTGGATAATGAGTTCCCAGTTTTTGGCCTGCAGACCAATCTTTCCACCTAAAGGAGCATTCAGTTGGGAAGTTCTTGGAAGTTTTAAAAGCAAGTCATTGAGACAGTTTTCTATAGGGGGGACTATTACTACTCCCTGATTTGGGTGAGGAAATCCCCCACTGCTTAGTCTTGTGTGTCCCCTGAAACTGAAACCTGGGGTTTCTGCTGTGTTTGGGTTTGGCTTGAGAAAACCTGGAAGGGGCTGGAAAGGACCAATTTTAGAGGGCCAGTGCCTACCAAATCTAGGAGGCTGAACTTGTAAGAAATCTTTAACAGTTTGCATAGATTTAGCTTTATCTTCCATCTTTTTAAGAACTTCCTCAGCCTCGTTTCCAAACAGACAGTCCTGATTTAAGGGGGCATCCAACAATTTAGCTTTAACATGATCAGGCAAATATTGCTCCTTAAGCCAAGCATGCCTTCTGAGCACAGACCCAGTAACAGCAGCCCTGCAAGAGGCCTCTAATGAATCAAATCCACATTGCAAAGTATGTTTTCCAACCTGTTCAGCAGGATGCATTAAATCCTGTAATTCTTTATTTTCCGCACAGTCAGGAATCAACATAATTTTCTGTTTAGGCAATCCAAAAACATGTTGCTGATACTTTAACATATGAAACTGGCAGTTTAAAGCCCTAATGGCCAAGGGTGCAGAAGTGTAAACCTTCTTACCCCATCTATCCAGCGCCCTGGAGTCTCTATCAGAAGGGGTAGGACTTTTAGCAGTAGAAGCCTTAATGCCCTTGGGTCCCTGTGAAATGGTCTCTGGATCTGCAATAAGATTTTTAAAAAGGAGCTTGTGTGAATCAGGAACCCTGTAATATCTGTCAGGTTTTCTGGGAGCAGGAGGCAAAGAATCAGGGGCCAAACTAGATTCCGAAAAAGCATCATCAACAATGTGTAGTACAAGAGGTACAGCTAAAGGCCTATGCTGAGGAAGGAGTAAGAAATCCGTAAGCCTCTTTTTTGAATCAGAAAAATCCTGGCTTTCCCAGTGGAAACATTCCTCTAGAGTATGTAAGGTTTCACCAAAAGAAAAATCCTCTGGAGGGGAAGCAGAGGGAACAGAGTCCTCTGCATCAGAATCCTCATAAGTAGAGAAGGGCAAATCCAGATCATCAGAAGAATCCGAAAAATCAGAATCCTGGTCAGAAGATTCATAAACAACTTCAGTCCTAGGTCTCTTAGAAGGGGGAGGTTGGCTTCCCCTGATTAGAGTTATAAGATCTTCAGCCATTCTTATCATTTGTTTTTTTAGGCATAGAGGCCTGAGCATGTGGCCTGGGTGTCGTTTTTTTTAGGCATGGCTCAAAATTTAGGCCTAAATGAAGAAGGAGGCATCTGTTTAATATGCAAGTCCATAGGCCTGAATACACCCTCAGAAGCCGGTGCCTGCACAGCGGCTCCGGACCCATCCAAGGTAGAGACACCCGCGGGTTCCATAGTTGAAGCATCTCGCGGCATACCGGCAATGGGTCTCAGTAGAGGCCTACGAATCAGAAGTAGCAGGTATCAGGGGCTGCGAAAGCTCCTCACTGAGTACCGGTGAACTGGCGACTGGCTTAGGAGAAGCGTTGTCAGCAGTTTTGGACCTCGGCCGCCTGTCTCTGTCTTTATCTTTCCTTTTTTTAAAATCCTGGTAGTCGGATGGCTAACCAACAACATTTCTGGACAATTAAACCGAGAACCGAAATATTTAGAGGCAAAAATATATCGATGACGGATAGTTTGCTGATCAAATAAAGCACAAAACAGACAGCAAGGTACATCGTGGTCAAGGCCTAGGTAAGGAACACAGTACGAATGAAAATCTTTATGAGGTATTTGCTTTCCACAAGTAATGCAATTATTAACTTTTACTGACATCGGTAAGGAGCAAGAAAAAGTTTCCCTAACGGGGTACTTAGCTTTTAGTTGAAGACTTCGGTTCTGAAACTCAAAAACAAAAATTTCAGGAGTCGGCCAACCGGCACTTGCGAACTGCTTCTGCTTTGGGCACCGCATGGCAAGAAAGACTGATGTAATGGCATCGGCTGCATGTTTTATACCCTGACGACCTGACGTCATAGAAGAAGGGACAGCAACCGACGCAGGACCAAGACTTTGTTAATCAGGCTGACTAAGGGCTACTGCAAGCAGATAGCCCAAATGTAATGACTGCAACAGCGAAACACGAAGAACATCTAGCCAAGAGTATTACAGGGGCATAGCCATTGTTGAGTAAGGTATTCCTTTAAGAGCTGTTTGAAGCTATGACTATCTGCTTTTTTTTTTAAAGATATTCTGGGGTAATAGGTTCCACTGTTTTACTACTTTGAAGGAGAAGAGAGAGTCATCAAAGTAATTATGGGACTTTGTAACCTTGAGTATAAGTTTATCAGATGACCTAAGGGTCCTGGGGTTGGTGTTTAGTTGCACTAGGTTGGAGAATGCAGGGCAGTTTTCAGGTTTGTGGGTAATACAGTGGGCAGCGGTGAGCTGCTTGACCAATAACAGACTGGGAAATTCAAGCCAGTGTAGTTTTTGAAGAGCAATGCAATGATGGGTCCTGTTGGGTACATTAGTAGCAAAGTTTGCTATTTTGTTATAGCAGGAATCAAGTTTTATTAACTAGTTCTAGTATAGTGCCATTAGTGGAGTAGATGGAGAGTGGAGATGGGTTTGCTATGGATTTCCTGTTTAAGATTTTAGTGGATTTTCTGCACAGGATATTTAAAAACAACTATGAACTCAATGGCAGTATTTTTCAGGATCAGAATAGGCTTTGCCACTACAGTCCTGCACATGCCTCTCAATCTCTTAGCATAAGAAATCTGGACAAAGCCTAAAATAATGACGGGACAAAGAAAAAAAATAGGGACACATTTCAAATATTGCTCTTATAAACTTAGAAAGGTGCTAGAATAACATGTGTTTTAGCATGAATTTTAATGGAAGACATGAAGTCAGAAACTCAAATGTGCATCATTATACAAAGACTTCAGTCCTCAGTTATTTGCCAGAAAACCACAAATTTTAAGAGGAACAGATAAAAAATATGATGCAAAAATCTGGACAGTTGAGAGATATGGTCCTGCAAGATGTGTTAACTTCTCATCCGTAGGTCCAAATTCAGGGTCAAAATTACTGAAGAATGCTTCTGGGGCCAACATGAAATCTTGCACATGTGCAATGTTTATTTTATTTTTTCTTTACTTATTTTTAAGCAAGTGAAACAGTGTTACTGACAAGGTACCCCTTTAGCTAGGGTTTGAACATCACAAATCTTTTTCTGACATAAACCAGGAACTTGCACATTGGAATATGAGAAAGTATTTCATTAACACCATATAAACAAAGTTGTGACTGCTCATCCCAGGATATTCCAACACTTCATTCTAATAATAAGGAAAGCACAGTTGAAGATAGTACAGGTGAGCTGCAGTAAATCAAGTAAACCTTGATAAATTAGTTCTTGATGCTGAAGATGAATACACCCAATTGTGAGACAATATAGGAATTAATCGAACTGTGTAAAGCTACTTCGGAAGAAAACTTTTCTGGCTGAAGAGTCTATGAAAGGAGACCCAACGTTTACATCAGGGCAAGACAATGACCATGTGGGTAAAGAAAAGGGCAGTAACTAAGCAACAGGAACTTATTTTCACAAAATCCTTCTATCTGGCCAAGTTAATTTCCAAGGGAACATCTTCAAGATCCAAAGAAGTCATCCTACCACTGGAGTCTTCCCTTACAAGACCCATCATTGAATACGATGCCCCCCTTTGGTATGTGCAAATCCAGACATATTGCTCATTTGTATAGGCCCCAAAGATTTCTAACCAAGAAAACTAAAGGTCTGGTTTCTTTTAACTACCCCCAACAGATTATCATGCCTCTCCTTAGACTCTATACCCTACAGGTTGCTGTCAGGTGACCCACATCTTGCTTTTCGAGCCATGAAAGCCCCAGTCTTATTTGACCTCCTATTTCTTCACAAAACCAGTGGCTTTACAAACACACACACGCTAAGGTTCCAAATTTGCACAAACAAATATACAAGACTCACTGAAATTTCCTAATTCAACATACTCCAAGACAACGGAATAAGTTAGCATTACAGGTCAAATGAAGTACAATTCTGGCTACATTTAAGAGTAGTCTTGATGATTGGATTGGTAGACAAACTTATGTCATGGTTATTAATGTTCAGCCCTGCTCGATTTGGGAGTAATTAGCACTATTACGTGCTTGAAAAGGGTCTGCTTAAAAGCTGTATATGGATAGGCATCATGTGGTCCCCCAGTGATCTTTGCCTAGTATGTTCCTGTATATATTCATTTATTTTAGTTTTAATGATCAGGTTAGTAGCATGTGAACAGAATATTAGAGAGAGAGAGAGAGAGAGAGAGACAGTTGCTTCAGCAATACTCAAGTAAGCTTTACATGTGCACGACTTATTCACCCCCAAGAACAGGTTATGCTTCATCTATATTTATAGATAAAGAAACATTACTTGACAACACATACACTAAAGAGATTTTTTTTTTTGTTTTGTTTGTATGGGGCAAACACCCACACACTGCCCTTATATACGTAAACTCTATCGTTCACCTATAGTGGAAAAAACTGAAAAAAAACATATTGTAGTACACTGCAGTTTTGCTCCATACAAGTCAATGAAAAAAAATCCAGATTTTATAACAGGGCTACTATTTCACAGGAAGATCTCAGTTATGTTTAGGCATTGGTGAATGAAATTCTTGCTTCACTTTTGTACAGTTCTTCCATATTCCTCCAGTTTTTTGAAGACACTCATCCAAGGGGGCATTGAAACTTTGCCTTATGTAGCCTTCAAGCAGAGGATGGAAGCTAAGCCAGATGCTCCTAATGAGATGAGGAAGCCACACTGGCCGATGCATCTATCACAAGTAAACTGTATACTGGCGTGTCTTTTCCACACCAAATGTAATGGTGGGCTTTTCTACTTTGGGATAGGAGAATAAGTCTTTTTCCTTATATTCAAATAGCCCCCCTGCATCTACAACGTATGTAATGGATATGTAACTGTGATAAATACACTTTGGAGAAATATCATGTGGAACATGAAGATGCTGAATGGATTGAAGAAGTGAAAGAGAGAATAAGAAGTTCAAATGCACAGGATATGAAATGGGATGAAGTAACGGGCAGAGAGATTAAAACAAAGTTAAGAAAATCTCCTAAATGGAAAACCCCAGGCACAGATACAGTATCTAACTTATTGATAAAAGTATTAACATCTTTACATGAAGATTTAGCCATGAGTAAGAACCATTTATTTGCACACCCCAGAGAGTCACAAACCTGGTTAACAACAGGAAAAAATACTGCTACTTAAGAATGAACCTGCAAGCTACCCTTAAAACTATAGGCCAATAACTTGTCTTCTGACAATGTATAAACTATAAACATACTAAGTCTTAGAATTGTGGGTATGGGATTTTTAGTTGAAGTTTTGCGATTGGTCTACAATTAATTGAAGGGATTATTTAAATTGTCAGACTTTATGGTCCAATGACTCTGAAGAAGCCAAATTGTTGGCGAAAGTGCCAAGTCGTTGGTTGTTTTATATATCTGCAAGAATAAAGTCGGAGTGTGATTCTTACTCGTTGTTGGGACTTTATTACTGTATGTTCCCAGTATGACCCTTGTTGGGTAGTCTATGTTGTAATGTATAAACTATACACTGGAAATGGTGCCGAAAGCTTTTAGTTTCATTTAGAAGAAAACTAAATCAAAGCAATAGAATAAAAGGGTAACAAAAGAAAGTCATATGGAGCAAAGGATCATTTGTTGTTAAAGTCGTAATGGAGCACTGTAAAAAGAAGAAGAATGGAAGTATGGCATGGATAGACTACAAAAAAAATGAATGTATTCCACATTCACAGATAAAGAGCGTTTAAAAAAATGTACAAGATGCACCCTTCACCGATCGATGACATTACCATGAAACAGTGGCAAACCACTTAGCAGTTAAGCCATGATAAAAGACAAATTATTATTCCGGGGATAAAAATTCAAAGGGATATATTCCAGGGTAACTCTGTCACCGCTGTTCTTTTGTCTTGCCCTTAACCCATTAAGTGGTCTACTTAAACAGATTAGGTCATGGCTACAATTTGTCTTTCAAAAAACAACGAAGTGCAAGACATCTCTTTTTTTGTGGATGATTCAAAATTGTACAGTTCATCAGATGAGGAACTGAAAACACAACTGCAAGTGGTCAAAACTTTTTTCAGATGATACAAGAATGTCATTTTGATCTTGACAAATGTGCAAAAGCAACCTTTAAAGCAGGAAAGCTGCAGCACCAAGAAAACATCAGCCTGTGACAGAAATGTGATATAAAAGAACTTGAGCAAGAGGAAGTGTAGAAGTATTTGGGAATTAATGAAAGATCAATAATAAAACATGAACAAATGTGAATAAAAACTTAGGAATAACTTCCTGTCCTAACATAGTTTTAGAGTGATCGACTGGCCCCAAAAGGTGTTGGATTGGGTGGACAGGAAAACAAGAAGGATGCTTCATGTTCAAATGATTTATTTAAAAAAATCCCTGTTCTGAAGGGGGTAAAGGTCCCTCAGAAATTGATTACATACATAGATCTAATATTGCATACATATCTGCTGACCTCAGGAGGCCAAGACATAGTGAAAGTTTTAAAACATGAGGAGAATAAGTCTAAGATGACTTCCCTTCTTAGTTTAGCAGAAGCATATCGGTGTCAACTGGGAAAGAAAATCAAACCAGAAGTAGATAAAAATCAGGCAGGAACTGAATGTGCCAAAAAATAAAAGATTAAGGTGAAGGATCAGACGAGAAGGCAAGAAATGTGGAAAATGCATAAATATAGTTGCAAGTATATAAAAACTCTTGGAACAACCTCATGTTGTTCAGGATCGAACACAGGAATGGTTAAGGAGAGGTGAATTTAAACCAAAAGATAAAAGGTATTAATATTGGCGGCCCAAGACAGTGGACTATGTACACTTTGACTTACAAAGTCCATTGAACATGTGGAAGAAACAGACAAGTGTAGGTTTTATAAAACAGAATTGGAAACGATCACACATCTTTTTGATGGTTGTAATATACTAATGGCAAATGGACTGTATACTGAAAGGCTTAAAACTGTGGTAAGACTGCTTCATTTGGGATTGTGAAAACCTTATAATATTGAAGTAACTGAAAAACATTGGAAACATGAGCCACAAAGCATTACAGAAAATGAAGTTTATACCACATGGTATCACCCATTACCAACAGTTCAAAAAACAGATGCGAGAAAACCAGATATAGTAGCCATGTAAAGAAGACCAAGGTGGCACTGATCATTGAAATTGCACACAGTGCTTACAGTATTTTATGTACAGGAGAGACAAAGCCATAAAATACCAGAATTAGCAGGAAGAAATGATGGCAATGTGGAAGATGGATAGCCAGACACTTCCAATAGTAGTAGAAGCAATGGGTCTTAGGAAAAGAAAAAAAAAATTTGCAGTCGTACCTTGTATATGTTACAGATACATAGAATTCCATATGAATTACATGAGGAGTCAATACTGGGCGGCCCACAGGTGCTGCGAAGAGCACTTGTGGCTAACATCAAAGACTGAAACAATACTAATTTGATGAACTTGTACTTTAATTTAGGAATAGGGTCCATTCCCATCATGGTATTAGAAATCCAAAAGACTTACAGAAATTAAAGAGAGAAGCAACACATGCAATGACAAATAGCCCTAATGCCTAGAGTGGCTAATATACTAACTTTTTTTTTTTTTGCCAAACCTAGCTAGTAACACATTTTCATTGTTGCCAGGGAAAGTGCTGCTACAAGGGCCCATACTGGATAATCTAATGGCAGCCAAGGAAATATTCGGATTACCTACAGGATTTCTGTAAAGATTCTTTGCATTGCTCTCCTCCAAGCTGGGGGTTGGAAAATCAGAATCTAGCTCTAGAGAGGTACTTTCAAAAGCATCCTTGAATGTTTGGAAGACAGATGGGACAGCTGTTAGTTGAGGATCATCCATGCCTAGCTGTTTAAGGTATCATTTGTATGAATCAGACAGCACTACTGATTTTCCTTGATATGTTCCCTTATGAAATGAGACTCAACCAAGCGGCATCTTCAGAAGGACAGCCCAAAGACCTTTGGCACACTTTACGGTGGAATACTTTTGAGTGTGGTGCACCAAGCTGTGGTTCTTCTCATCACAGATATAGTCAGATGGCAGGTCTGGTGAAGGAGTCCTCCTCCTTTTATCTAAAGGCAAAGTACCTGAAGTATTAGGTTCTGCAGTATAGGAACCATGGGATTAACACTTTCCTAGGCCACCACTACTTGCAATTGAAATACATCAGGCAGGTGTCTAAGGGATAGCTGTCCTTAGTGACATAATATATTTTCTTAAATTCAGACCTTATCACTGGTTGACCTGATTTTGTAGGTTCTTGCACAAAAATAGCTGTGGTCAGCACAATGTGCTGGCTACTAACAGACATCTGGGAACCAGCATCAAACTGCGATGCAGCAAAAATCTCTAGCGAGGTCTGTTGAGATACCAAGAGCAATTAATAGCTGTGATCCTCTAAATGGTGTCTGACAGCTCAAGGTACAAAATAACTAGGTGATGGAGTCAGGGGCTCATTGGAAGGTGCCACTGAGTAGCATGAAAATGCCCATTTGTCTACACAATAACCTTCCTAGACATTTACATTTTTTTCTGGCACTTGGATTTGTACCTTTTAGAACCATTAGGAAAACTCATACCTTTGAGGACACTGAAAGGGAAAACATCCCTTGGCTCAAAGTCAAGTGGTTTTGGAGCTACCAGAACAATTTCATTTTTTTTTTTGTCCAACATTTAGGAGTCTTTTTCTTAAAAATAAGAACAGTCGGTACAAGCCAAAACAGGGTGATGTTCCCCCTGCCAGAAAAAAAAACATTAAAGCTGGAATGCCTTCAGTAGGATCTGTTGACCACAGACAAACTTGCTGGTTATTTCCTCCTGGAACTTCAGAAGTTTTGAAAAAAAAAATCAATACAATCAAAATAAGTAAAGTTCAACAATGCAACACTGTACACAATAGCAAACAATAAAGAATCACAAGGAAATTAAGACTTTTCTCCCCCAAAAGAAGCGCTTATTACTCTGAAGTTGCTTGGATAAGAATGGTAGCCTACGAAGCAGCAGAAGAAGAACAGAAGACAGTGTGGGCTGCTCTTCTCTTTCCACCTGGCTCTTGATACATGGAATGGTGATCACTCCCCCTGGACATATCCAAAGCTCTGGAGATGAAGGCCCATGGCAGGATGTGTGTCTTAAACATGAATTCACTTCTGTAATGAATTACACAGCAGTATTGTTCCCTAGGTTAAACATCTGGTGATGGAGGTGATAGCAGTACATTATGGGGTTACAGGGCACAGTTACAGGTTTGGAAAAATTATGTGCACTTCAATTGTAACACCAGTAGTGTAAGCCTGGTTTGCTCTTGGAGCTAAAGCTCTACATATCAAGCAATATGTCACCCACTACTTACAGGCAATTAGCATTCAAATTTAACTCTATTTAAATAAGTCTTAGTATAATTACTGAAGCTATCTTCAGAAGCCAGAAGATCATAGGAGATTACTGGGCTACTGACTATGAGTTCATTTCAAGCATAGCCATTTCATCCCTTGCACTTAGTAATAGGTTCATAGATTAGTACTAGGCTAACTGCCCTTGAGAGCCATTTTAAGCCTAGCCAATTATCCCTTGTGAGACTCAAACCTTGCACCTCGTGTTTGCAAGGCAAACACCTTAACCATTAGGCCACCCTCCCTGTCCAGGGGGGTTGCAGGTGCTATCCCCCAATATGAATTTATGGTGTCCCATCCACTCGTCCAGGTTCCTCTTGAGCAGTGTCATAGAGGTGTTCTGTTTCACATGAATTGGTAGCCTAATCCAAAATTTCGACAGTCACTAAAAGATAAATAGGACATGCTGGAGGGACAGATTTAAGTCACAGGCCATATTTAGGTCCACAGAATGGGTAGTCCTAGTTCATTATTTACAGATATTAAGCAAATTCATTAGGTTTGGGTCTGACATTGCTCTGTAGGTCAGGCATAAGTCTCCTCTAAGAAGTATACACAACACAGAGTACAGTGACAGGGACTTACATCTGTCTGTGTAAGGCATGTGCTGGAGTCCCTTGATATTCTTCGTTAGAAACCTCGGAGGTCTCTCCAATTGTTGTAGGTGCTTTGTATGGTACATGTCAAACAGGGTGTTAAACTCAATTATGGGCCAAATTAGTGACGAGTACAGAGGAGTAATAACCTCTTTGCTCTTGAGGTGCTGCCTTTACAAATCAAGTGTGCTATACAGAAAGCCTTCCTTACCACAGTAGACACTTGGTGGTCAAAGTTATGGTTGCAGTCAATCTGTGATCCCAGGTCCCTTACTACTTTGTGGGTACATAGGGTATTGTTGTTGATTTGGTAGTGTGAATGAATATTGTTTGTGCTGAAGAGAATGATGATGCATTTCTTTGCATTCAGTTTGAGACCATGGCTAACTCACAAGTACATTGGTCTGCATAAGATCCTCCTGGAGTATATTAACATAATTTGGGGATTCAATAATTGCACCCAGTTTGCAGTTGTCTGCAAATTTGGTCAGCCAAAACTCCTTAGTTTTGACCTGAACTTCTGATAAGTATATACCAAACAGTAGGGGGCTCAGCACTGACCCCTGTAGCACCCTGCTGGTAACAGGTCTGCTGGATGATGTGGAGTCACCCACTTTGATATTGTGTGTCCGGTTTGTTAGCCACTTGGCAACCCATCTTACAACAAATGCAGCAGATAAACAATGGAGATCTGATGAGCTACATATGTAGCTGGGAGAGGCAACGGTCAATACTTTTTGCTGGGGATGCATTTTTTTTTTTTGCCATGCATAGCATTTATAAAAAGATATTCAAACTCCATACAAAATATTCTACTATTTATTTATTTTGCATTTGTTGACCGGGCTAGTCTAACTGGATACATGTCCATTTTCAGTAGAGGCCTAGGGAAATAAGCTCCATGACACACAGATAACATAAACATTGCAAACAAATATAAAAAATTACAGTAGTATATACACTGACAATTCAGGTTAATACAGAAAAAGAGGGCAGGCATCATTACAATGTAAACTGCAGGTTCAAAATAACACGTAGGTACATTACTTAATGAAAAAAGGAGGCATACAGGCTGATTCAATGTACAAGTACAGTATATAACTTAATGAAAAAAGGAGGCATACAGGCTGATGCCCTCTCCAAGTACAGTACACAATGAACGAGGCAGCTTAACGTTCAGTAGTAGTAATAATGTTTTTGTTTTTTTTGTTTTTTTTTAACAAATAAGTAAAAAAGGGAAGGAAAACAATGAGATACAGAGTGTAGAAGTTAAATATTGTTAAAAAGGACAACAGGAGAGTTAATGAAAAGAAAAGGCAGCGCATATTAGGGTAGAGGAGATAGTTGGTGAGGTGTAGTACAGGGGCATAAAGTTACTACTAAAATTACAAACATGTAATTACACTCATGACTTTCCTACTTCTACCTACTTTGGCATCAGCTGCTGACAAGATGGCAGCATGAAGGTAGTATTTACCTTAAGAGCACTACATTGCAACAAATAAATACGCAGCAAATGGGGTTCTGTACTCAACCCAAAATAAGTGTGCGAGGATCTTTTCTGACTGTTGTTCCCTTTAATCAGTACTTGGAAGATCAGATGAACACTAGTGAAGGGGATACGGAGTAGAACCTGAGTATCTTCCCAGATGTAGATGGGTACAAGGTGAAGTGCACTGCAGTCGTACTAACAAGACATAAGACAAGCTAAAGCAAATAAATAAAGTAGGACAGATCATGCAAGTATTTTTTTGTTAGGATAAGGAAAGAGATATTTCACTACTGCTTGGGACAAATGTATTATAATGGAACTCTGCTGGATGGAGAGGAATGCATCAGTCAGGATTCAATGGTACACTTCTGAGATACTATATTAGAAGGAGAAATGGCACAGCAGATAGCATTGTCACCTCACAGCCAAGAGGTTTACTGGTTCAATTCTTGACTGGGGTGCCTTCTGTGTGGAGTCTGCTTGCCCTCCCTGTGGGTTTCCTCCCGGGAGGCTCACGCATCCAAAGACATGCAGTAGGTGGACACACTAAATTGGCCAATGGTGTGTGTGTGTGTGTGTGTGTGTGTGTGTGTGTGTGTGTGTACGCTCAAGTGTGTGGCATGGAAGAACCCATAAGGCAGGCTAGCCACCCAGTGGTGTAAACAATGGCTTGAAGTGACACATCGACCCCCATGTGCAAAAATAGGAAAAAGGGGATGTGGGTGAACCGATGGATGAAGCATGACCAGTTGGGACATAAAACCATTTAAAGTCTTTGACCCAGGCAAAGCGGAGAATGGTGGGTGACACCCATTGCAGGTGCTAAGAGAGATGTGCAAGGAAATTAATAGTTAACTTGACCAAATGCTGGTAAAGTAACGACAAATGTCATGACTAAGCAGATGGCAAAAGTAGCCATCAAGTGGAGAAAGACTTTAAAGAAGTTTAACAGTGCTGATCAAAAGAAGTTCTGTGCTTTAGGTCAGAAGTGGACTAGTATAAGAATGAATGCCCAGGCTGGTGAAGACCAATGACTACACCTTAATTTCCTTCCAAGGAGCTGGTTATTAAGATACAATAGTGGACTGGTTGATGTTCTGAGATGGTAATGGCACAGCAAAAGCTAAAAGGAGGAAGGCTGCAATGAGCAATGAAAATTATTTGCTTGAGTTTATATTCCATGGATCTGAAACACTGAGGCCTCAACCAGAAGTAAATACAGCAAAACAAAATCCCCCCCCCCATCCATTCATATACACATTAACCAATTGGCTGCACAAATCCATAGAAACTGCTGGTTTACTAATACACAACACAGTGGCAAAGATTCTCAGTGGTAAACATTAACAAGATGCATCTTAAAGACTACTTTAAGTTGCAACCTCATTCAGTTCCCATTCAGCCAAGAGAATGGAAGCCCATCTCTGCTGGCCTTTTAAACTTAAAGTGGATTATATAAACAAACTGGATTTTTGCTGATCCTGATAATGTTGGACAAAATAAAATGTTGCAATCAAGTCGACAGAGTCAGTGCTGAGAGATGCTCGCCTCATTGAGATGACATAATGACTAAAGGTAAAGATCAACGTTTTATATCTGCATATCACTGCAAATATTTACAGATGCTGTACATGCTTCATTATTTATAAAAAACACTCCTCATGGTTTGGTAGTAGTTGCCAGAATATATCTAAACTTTTAAAATGACTAGTCTTTTATATGAATGCACTTTCAATGTACCCTATTTACGATGATTGGATTGGGAGTGCAGTTTCATACAGGTTTACTTTCTGTCTTTCCAAGTCATCGTCTCCAGGATAAGTGGTTTATGAAGCAATGAAGGATGCTTTACTGGAAAGGCTCACCTAGACTCTGCAACAGTTTGCTGTGAGGGAAAGGTTAGTTTGCTTTTTATTTTTGTATTACTTTACTGTCTTTTTCTATTTTGTATACTGTGATTGGTTTTCTTTACACTGTGTTTTACATGTATTCTGCTTTTTAACTGCAAATTAAAACTTGAAGAGAGACCACAGCTCTGTCTTTTGAGTCAGAGAGAACTTTTTCCCACCCTCCCACTTTGTTACAGCTGTGTTCCTAAACACCACCTTCTTTCTAGTTGCCTGCCCCTTATGTTAATTTGACCATATATCTCGTTTCCTCTCTTCTTTTTACTGGCTGGTGTGACTAAGCACAAAAATCATCATTTTGTGAAATCACTCCCTTTCAACTATTTAAATTTATTGGCCATCCTACTGTATTCCATAGTACCAGAATACAAAAGTGCCCACCCCCTTTCAGTCTATCTTGCTCTTTTAAAAATAGTGGCTCTCCACTAAAACTAACCTTTTAGACAAGTTACCCACTTTCATACCAAACTCCTTAGTGCATACTGCAGTGTTTAGGACAAAACATTTTTTCATCTTACCTTTAAGTATCTATTGCAATATCACCAGTTATTGGAGAGCCCACATTCTGCCTTTCAGTAGTCATGTTGGGATCAGTGCTTCTGTTTTCTCCTGGTGAGAGGAGGAGTAGAGGGACATTATTTCCTGTAGACTGCTGACCCCCAGAAAACCTAATAACTGCTTTATAGGTAACAGCTTGGAATCTGTGCTTATATTCTGATCCTGATGAGAGTAGGAGCAGAGTGCATTGATTCCTGACCATTTCTGGTTAGAGAGTAAGTGTCTGTGCTTAACGTACCTGATTGGTCTGGTTGCTATTTGAGGCATCTACCAGAAAAAGGCTACAAGCCTACAGACCCTTGCATCACCTGGGATAAGACTGTGGATCACCAAACAGGCTGTGGCCTGCTTCTCTTCTTGGGATTGGTGCCAACGTTTTGCTTCTGGTGAGAGAGAAGAAGCAAACGAGTACTGTATCCCAACAGAGTGGGGAGACCAGCATTAGCAGTAGCCATTCATGCAACTCCCTTCTTTTCATAATTCTTTGTTTTAAGTAAGTACTGCTTGATTTCTTTCTAACTTAGAAACAGAAAGTTACTGTTTGTCGTTTTTGCATTTAAGTTACCTGTAACACATTGCACTTAAGTTACCTGGCACTTGCTCACTAAAGCAATTATATAAGTCAGCACTAAAAATTAAAAGCACTACACCCTCACTCCCCACTGGCCCTGGTTTTCAATTAAGGAATTCCCAATATTATTCTAGCATGTCCAAAGGTCAGTTGTCAATCTCCTCTCCGGTCCAGCTGGTGAATATGGGAATCTTGAGGCAATGTTACAACTGCCTCATGTACACAGACAACCCTCTCCTCCTCCCAACAAATTCCAACACATGTGAGAGATGCAACCATATAGCCAAACTGGAGGCTAAGCTCTCTCAACTCAGTACTGGCATAACCAGTCAGGAGGAGAAGGAAAAGTACAGTTTTGTACCTACCATAAATGTAGATGTTCGAAGATCCACATTGCTGCAGTCCTTACACTTGGGTAGTCCACTGTCCTCGGTCGGCCCGAATATCAAAGTATTAGGCTGACGTCGGTCAAGGCGCTTAAGACTGACATCAGGACGTCAGGGTACAAATGCGCATGACCGACGTCATATCCTCAGTCTTTTCTTGCCCCAGATGTCAGAAGACCCTAAAAAGAAAGGTCAAAACCAAAAGACAGCAAAAAACAACCAACCACCCTTGTACTAACCCTATGTACAATATATACAATATTCACAATATGTACAACCCAAACCACACAACCGCCTCTAACTACAGAGGGGAAGGAGGGACGGTAAATTGGACTGCAGCAATGTGGATCTTGAACATCTACATTTATGGTAGGTACAAAACTGTACTATGTTCTTCATCTCACATTGCTGCAGTCCTTACACTTGGGTAGAATCCCAAAGCAGAGGTAAGGGAGGATGGCAAAACTATAAAGCAGTAGGAGCTGCCAAAATGCCCTGTAAAATTGCAGTGGCAAAACCAGCCCTAGATTTAGAGTAAAGTGGAAGGTGGTAATGCTTAGAAAAAGTATGCACTGAACTCCAAGTAGCTGCCTCTAAAATATCTTTAGTTGCCACCCCCCTTAAAAAAGCTGTAGAAGTGGCAGTAGCCCTAGTGGAATGGGGCCTAATCCCAGCTGGAATCTCCTTACCATGATGGGAGTAACAGAAAGCAATACAAAACCCAATCCACTTAGAAATAGTTTGTTTTGACACAGGCTTGCCCTGAGAACCCAAAGCAAATGAAACAAATAACTGCTGAGACTGCCTGAACCCTTTAGTTCTGCTCAAATAATATCGCAACTGCCTGTGTATATCCAAAGTGTGCAAAATCTTTTCCCCTTTATTTTGGGGGTTTGCATAAAAAGTAGGCAAATGAATAGTTTGGTTTAAAGCCACACTAGAAACCAGTTTAGGCATAAAGGAAGGATTAGTACGCAAAGACACCCTATCCTTATGGAAAATTAAGAAAGGCTCAACTGCCATAAGGGCCTGTAACTCAGACACCCTTCTCGCAGAGGTAATGGCCAACAAAAAAGCAGTCTTCCATGATAAATATTTCAACTCAGCAGTAGCTGCAGGCTCAAAAGGTTGTAGAGTGAGTTTCTCCAACACAAAATTGAGATCCCAAGCAGGAGTAGGAGCTCTACGTGGGGGTCTTATATTCTTTGCCCCTCTAAGGAATTGCTTAAACAAAGGATGAGAAAACAATGGTGGGTCACAGTCATAGTGAGCAGAAATTGCTGCAGCATGAACCTTAATAGAAGAGAAGGACAAACCTTTGTCCAGTAACTCAGTAAGATACTGAAGAGCCACACTTAAATTAGGCTTAGAAACATCAAATTCCTTTGCTGTACTCCAAAATAAAAATCTCTTCCATTTATCTGCGTACACTTTCCTTGTACTAGGCCTTCTGGCCTCCAAAATAACATTCAAAACCTGCTGTGGAAGCTGAGACCCTCCAGGGTTTAAAACAGAATATGCCAGGCTGTTAGGTGAAGAGAGTGAAGTTTTACATTGAGTAGATGACTGTTCACCTGAGACAGCAGGTGTGGAATCGAAGGCAAAGGCCATGGAGGCTCCCGTACCAGACTTCTCAGTAATGGGTACCAGTGCTGTCGAGGCCAATCTGGAGCTATTAAAATCATCTTTGGCTTGTCCTGTCTGACCTTCAGGAGTACCTTTGGGAGGAGAGGCAGAGGTGGAAAGGCATACACATGAAGATTGCTCCAATTGAATGAGAGAGCATCCACTTTCCAAGCTGTGGGATGAAACCTTTTTGTGCAAAACTTTGGCAACTGGTAGTTTAGTGGAGAAGCGAACAGATCTATGTCTGGAGTTCCCCATAACACTGTCAATTTCTGAAATACATGAGGATCCAATTTCCACTCGTGGGGATCCATAATTTGTCTGCTCAACACATCTGCTAAGGAGTTCTGTGCTCCCGGCAGAAACCTTGCCTGAAGATTTAGCTGTAAACTGAGAGCCGTCTCCCACAAAATCATTGCTTGTCTGCATAGAGGATAAGAATGTGTTCCCCCTTGCTTGTTGATGTACCACATGACAGTTGTGTTGTCTGTTAGAACCAACACCTGCCCAGGAAGGAGTAAATCCTTGAAAGCTATCAATGCAAATTGGACTGCTAACATCTCCTTCAAGTTGATATGTAGATGTTGAAGTCTGGCAGGCCACGTGTCTTGTACCCACTTTCCATTTAGATGAGCTCCCCAAGCTTTGTCTGAGGCATCTGTCGTTAGAATCTGACTCGCCTCTGGCCGGGTCACAGAGAGTCCCTTGTTTAGGTGACATTCCTGAGCCCACCACAAAAATTCCTTTTGAATGCAAGGTATTATCTGAATGACAGTGTCCATATCTTGGCAGTGCTGTGTCCATACATTTTGAGATACCATTGCAGCTTCCTCATATGCAGTTTGGCATTGGGAAGCACCAGAATACAAGATGCCATGAACCCCAAGGCTTGAAGGACTGTCCTTGCAGTCAGCCTGGACTGATGAGACAATTGATGGAAGTAAAGAGAAAGATTCTTTTGTTTGTCCGGGGTCAAAAAGGCCATCTGGGATGCTGTATTCAGTCTCACACCCAGAAAGCACATGTCCTGAGAGGGTACTAGACTGGACTTTATTTCGTTCACAGAATACCCCAGGCATCTTAGCACTGCTATCACATATTGTAAATGATGAAGAAGTTCGTCCTTTCCTTGGGCCAGAATCAGGCAATCGTCCAAATAAGGATAGATCTGTATTCCTCTTAGCCTGAAGAAAGCTATCACTGGAGCCAGAACCTTCGTGAACACTCTGGGCGCAGTAGATAAGCCAAAGGGCAATGCAGAGAACTGATAATGAGAAGTCCCAGCTCGAAAACGCAGATACTTACTGCAACTTAGCCTGATAGGAACATGAAGGTAAGCCTCCTTGACTTCCAGAGTCACCATCCAGTGATCTTTGCCCAGCAGAGGTAAAAGCTGTTGTAACGTCAACATTTTGAACTTGGGAATGTCCAGATAAGTGTTGAGGATAGATAAATCCAAAATTGGTCTCCCTAGTTCCAAAGAAGGGGAACACGTGAACAGGCGAGAATAAAATCCTAGGCCCACTTCTGGCAGAGGGACCGGTTGTATGGCCCCTATTTGGAGCAGCAGAGAAATTTGTTTGTGAGCCTCTAGTCTTTGCTGAGGAGGAACGTCCGGCATGCCTTTGAAAGGAGGCAAGGTATGGAAATAAAACCTGTAACCTTGGTGTATGATATCTAATACCCATCTGTCTTGGGTAATCAAACTCCAATTTTCCTTGAAGAGTGCCAACCTTCCTCCCAAAGGTGCTGCCAGGCAAGAAGGATCTGGCAGCTGAAAAGGTAGGTCATTGGGCCTGTTTACGAAAGGACTGGCCCCTGCCCTCACCCGAAGATTGTGCAGGAGAACTCCCTGTTCTAGGTCTGAAGGAGCTCTGAGCTCTGCCCCTACCACGTCTAGATCTACCCCTAGACTGTGAATCATAAGAAGGGTATGTCCACCCCTTAGCAGGCCAATTCCTACTAAACTTCGGAGGCTGAACTTGCAAAAAATCTTTAACAGTCTGCATAGACTTAGCCTTGTCCTCCATTTTCTTCAAGACTGACTCCACAGGTGAACCAAACAACACATCAGACTGTAAAGGATAATCCAAAATCCTTGTCTTAACATGTTCAGATAAATTCTGATCCCTCAGCCAGGCGTGCCTGCGAAGAACTGACCCAGTGGCAGCCACCCTAGACGAGGCCTGTACAGCATCAAAACCACATTGTAAAGAATGCTTACCCACCTGTTCAGAAACATGTACTAAATCTTGTAATTCTTTACACTCAATGCCTTCCGCCAGAGCATCTACCTTAGACTTCAATTGAGAAAGAAGATAGTTTTGATATTTCAACATGTGAAACTGGCAATTCAAAGCCCTCATAGCTAAGGTGGAAGTAGTATAGACTTTCTTTCCCCATCTATCCAAAGCTCTGGCCTCTTTATCTGGAGGAACCGGATTTTTTACAACAGAGGCCTTGACACCCTTAGGTCCCTGACTAACAGTTTCTGGGTCCACCCTAGGACTCTTATAAAGATATTTATGAGCCTCAGGCACCCTGTAATACCTATCCGGTTTAACAGGAGCAGGAGGCAAAGAATCAGGATTAAGTGAAGCCTCTGCAATCACATCTTCCACAACATCCAGAACAGGTGGTATAGCCAAAGGTCTATGCTGGGGTAAAAGCAAAAATTCCCTAAGCCTTTTCCTGGAATCAGAGAAGTCCTGACCTTCCCACTTAAAATGTTCCCTCATGGAATGAAGAGTCTCTGAAAAAGAAAAATCCTCTGGAGGAGAAGCAGAAGGAGTTGAATCATCTGCATCAGAATCAGATTAAGGAGACTACTCCTGCAAGTCTTCAGCCGAAGACTCTGAAACATCTGAAGCCTGCTCAAAACTCCCCAACTCTGGTTCCACCCTAGGCCTCTTATCTGGAGGGGGCAAAGAACCTCTAATCAAAGTAATTAAATCTTCTGCCATTTTAAGCATGTGCTTCTTGGGCACAGATCCTGTAGAACTAGGAGTGACACCAACAGAAGCTAAACCTGGCCTGCCTCTGGGAGAAGCCTTAGAAACAGAAGGAGAGGGCCTAACCACCTTAGGAAGGGAGGGGAGTACAGTAACCTGAGAAGCCCCTTCAGCCTGACCTGCCTCCTGAGAGGCCACATCCTGCAATAACAAAGTCTCCCCCTGGGACTCCAGAGAAGCCTCCGGCGGAACCACCGGTTCCACTGACGCCTCTAAAGAACCGGCGTCCGGTACAGACGACTCTTCTTGCCTGGGTTTAGCTGCTTTGTCTTTGCGCTTCTTCGGAGAAGCGGGCTACGGAGCATCCGACGGCATCTTATAATTGCACCGCTTCCCAAAGACCAACCTGGCACAATCTAACCTTCGCTTAATAGTGCGCTTATTGAACCTAGCACAAAAGCGACACCCAACAACGTCGTGCTCAGGCCCCAAACAAGGAATACACAAAGTATGATAATCTCTATGCGGTATCTGTTTCCCACAAGAAATACAGTTATTCACTTTTTCTGACATCCGGTAAACCACTGAGGCAAGAAAAAACTAAAATGTTCCCCAACGGGGTACTTAGCCAACTTTGACTCGGTCTGAAACTCCGAATTCGAAAAATTTCAGAACGCCGAACAGCACTTGCAACGCTGCTTCTGCATCGGACCATGCGGCAAAAAAGACTGAGGATATGACGTCGGTCATGCGCATTTGTACCCTGACGTCCTGATGTCAGTCTTAAGCGCCTTGACCGACGTCAGCCTAATACTTTGATATTCGGGCCGACCGAGGACAGCGGACTACCCAAGTGTAAGGACTGCAGCAATGTGAGATGAACATCCACACTCACTACAATTCCAGTCTCACATAGACCTACCACGACAGCAAACCAAACACAATCACACAAAAACATACTCGGAGGCTCTAAATAAAGATCTGCCGAAGCAGAAGAGACCTCCAAAGCAGACACCCAAGCAGCTGCTACCCCAAAACAAAACACGTGCAACACATATCTCACAAAGCCAGTGTGCCAAACAGTCACAGCCCTTAAGACTAAACAACACACCTGATACACTTGTAATAGAGTCACCTATCGTCAGGCACACTGACGTCCCGCTCACCAGGCTGAACAAGGAGAGGGTCACGGTGAGCAGCCTGTCGGGTGCTAGGATCCGCCACATAACACAAGCACTCAGGTCACGCCAAGGCAAGTACAAATATGACTCCGTCATTGTCCATGCTGGTGTGAATGACCTGAGACGTACCTCCCTGGACTACATGAAAAGAGACATAAAGGAGCTCTCTGAGCATGTAGCCCAGGCCGGTATGACCCTGACCTTGAGTAGCATCTTACCCTCACCAAGAATGATGCCACAATATGAAGACAAGATGATCAATTTCAACAATTGGCTTAAGTACTGGTGTCATTCAAAGGGGATCCAATGCCTGTCAACTTGGGATGATATGCTCGACAAGCCACGATGCTTCGCTAGCGACGGCTTGCACCTGTCACCCCTGGGCTTTCGGATATTGGCAAAGGCTCTTGCTACCCCATAGTGCCTTTTTTAGGCAAGGCTCAAAAGACAAACCCACCTCCATAGGTATCACAAGGGATAAGAAACTAAGAGTAATGCTACTCAACGCCAGAAGTCTAAACCTCAAGATGCACGCACTCGAAACTCTCCTTAGCATGGAGAACATCGATATCTGTGCAGTAACAGAAACCTGGTTCAGGGCTCCCGAGAGCACCCCAGCACTACCAGGTTATACCTCATACCATGCTTTTCGGCCCCAAAACTTGGACGAACCACAAAAGGAGGGGGAGTATTAATATTTGTCAAAGATACCCACACCTCCAGGTTGGTGGCACAGCACGAAGCATCAGAGACTATCCATGTGCAACTAACAGTGGGTAAAACTGCCTTCCAGTTTATAGCCTGCTACAGACCACCCTCCCAAACCCAGGAACCCCACTCAGCCTTCCTGAGAACACTGGAAAATATGAAGGTCTCTCCAAACACCATTATATTGGGCGACTTCAACTACCCAAACATAGACTGGGAGCATTACTCTAGTTCCAACACCCTAGCCCAAAGGTTCCTAGAATTTATAAACTCAAATGCTATGGAACAACTTGTTACCACTCCCACAAGAGGGGAAAACATACTGGACCTGATCATCACCAACATGGGGACTCTATGCTCCAGACCAGAAGTGTATCCCTCACTGGTAAGATCAGACCATAAACTAATCTCACTGGATATTCACATCCCGGCCCCCCCCCCCCCCCCCCAAAACCACCGGGGAAAAATTCTCTAAAACAAATTTTACACCCCTCAAAAGTGAGGTGGAATCCTTCAAAGGCCCCGGGCCTGTGGAAAATACGGCCCAGACCACAGAATCCTTTATAAACGCATTCTATGAACACCTTCAGGAATGCATGGATCATGCGATCCCAAATAAAACCAAGACCCAATCCTCCAAACGCAGACGTCCTGTCTGGTGGACCCCAGCCATAAACAAACTATACAATAGAAGGAAGAAGCTACTAAATGATAAAGCAAAATCCCAAAAAGGGGAAGGCATCACTGATCAGTATTAGCAAAAAACTACGGGCACACATAAAATTGTCTAAGGCCAGCTTCGAGAGAAAAATTGCACAGGACACTAAGGATAATCACAAGGCTTTCTTTAGTTATATTAGGAACCTGGGTGGTAATTCCCAGATATGCTCAGAATTAGTCCAAAATGACAAAAAATACACCGAACCCACAGACATTGCCAACATCCTAGCTGACAGGTTCAGCGCAAACTTCTCCCCCCCCCACCAAAAGGGCAAATATCTATCCCAGCAGAGTGCTGCCCCCCTGACATCTCAGATGCTCAGGTAAGAGCCGCCCTCTCCAAAGCAAAAAACACAGCATCAATGGGACAAGATGGTGTCCCGGGCTGCGTCCTACATGAACTCAAAGAAGAGCTAAACCCAAACATAAAACTACTGTTCAATCTCAGCCTTACTACAGGATATGTGCCCAAAGAGTGGCGTACAGCAACAGTGGTCCCTCTCCATAAAGGTGGTGCCTCAACGGATCCTGGAAACTATCGCCCCATAAGCCTGACTAGCTTGGTCTGCAAAGCTATGGAAAGGATCATCATGGACCTCATAAATAAAGATATTGGGGACCTACAAACACTGGATCCTACCCAGTTCGGCTTTGTTAAGGGCAGATCCTGCCTCTTAAACCTGGTTGATTTCTTTGAAACAAACAGTCACCAAGGCCATTGACGAGGGGAAGGTGGTCCACACAGCCTACCTGGACCTCGCAAAAGCCTTCGATACAATACCCCACTCGGGCATTATAGACAAGCTCACCAGCTTAAATATAAACCCCTATGTCACTAGATGGATTGCAAACTGGCTCAAGGACAGAACCCACATGGTTAGAATTGCTGGAGCCATGTCAGACTCCAAATCAGTTACAAGTGGTGTCCCACAAGGCTCAGTCCTGGGACCTCTCTTGTTCGGTATATATTTCTCGGAGGTACAGGCCAACACGGAAGGACTGTGGCTGACCAAGTTTGCAGATGACTGCAAACTGGGCGTCATAATCGACTCTCCAGCCGACACAGGCATCCTCCAAAAGGGCCTCATAGAAACAGACAACTGGTGCCAGAGCCATGGCCTCAAGCTAAATGCCAAAAAGTGTATAGTCATCCCCTTTGGCAAAAACAAAGTGCCCACAAATTACCACATAGGTGGAAATCCATTAAGTACAGAAGAAGTAATTAGGGACCTGGGGAACCAAGTTGATATCAATCTCTCATTTGACAACCACGTGGCCAAAGTGGTTAGAAAAACATTTTATATAGCCCACCTAATCATGAAGGGATTCACATCTAGATCAGGGGAGGTCATCGTGCCTCTTTACTCATCCCTCATCAGGCCCATAATTGAGTACAATGCCCCTTTTGGGATGTACCTTACCAGACATCTGCAGCAACTGGAAAGACCCCAAAAGTACCTCACCAAGAGGATCAAAGGGCTCAAACAGATGCCATATGCTGCCCGGTTAAATAAACTCCAGCTCTACTCAGTGGCATACCGCCTGTTCAGAGGCGATCTGTGCCTGACGTATAAAGCCATGTCCAACCCAGAATTAATGGACATGCTGCACCTCAGAAAATCCAAATCCCATCGAGCTACGTGCTCGAGAGACTTGAACCTCAGCACTGAAATGAATAGGACATGCTGGAGGGACAGATTCATAACCCAGAGGCTCCCTTCACTCTGGAATAAAATCCCAGTCCAGGTTAGGCAGAGTCCCTCATTGACTCTCTTCAAGAGGAATCTTGATGAGTGGATGGGAGATCGTAGGTTTACCCCGGGTATCACTTCTGTGACACTGTTAGATAGAGGCACAGTATACTAACCTCGAAAAAGGGCATAGCAAAATAAATTTAAAATGGGTGGCGAAAGCCAAACACATTCTGGCTAGGCTTATAAATGCCCTAGGGCAGATAGCCTAGTATGAACCTATGAACCTATGAACCTATGAACTTCAGAATATCTGCCTAAACACTTCAGCCTTAAATTTTCAAGGTCTACACATTAGTTTCCCCTCAAGTGTTTGAGTGCTCTGTACAGACTCGGACACTTTGAGTGACATTTTTCCTGTAAAAGCACAACTGAAATTTCTCCAGTATCTAGTTGCATACAGGACAACTAGTTTGCAGCGACAAGCACTGTCCACATAGTTGCAAACCGGATACTGCTGACAGGGATTGATATTCTCACTCCAACACTCTAATCAATAAAAAAAGGTCTGTTGTCATGGATATGAACTTTCCTACGGTCTCTTTTACTAGCTTGGTGGATATGGGCATCCTGAGGCAATGCAGAAATTGCCTCATGTTTACTGGCAACCAGTTAATTCTCAAACTGATACAGTACCAGAGATGTATTTACATGTCACTGGAGACAAAGCTCTCACATAAAAGTACTCCTAATGTCAATAAGGTTGTCAGTAGTACACATGCTACACTCATCACGCACAATTCAAAGCAGACATATAGACCCACATATACTGAAGCACTTACATGCAACCTTCCTAAACCACAAAAACCTCCTACACAAAGTACACATAAGAAATACCCTCAGCAGCCCCAAATGCACTCTTTCAAAACACCCACATCAACACAGAGCTACATCTCATGGAGCCTCTACCTCTAAAGCCCATAAGGCAAGTCACCACACAATCCAACATTTCAGTCATTGGACACTCCATTGTGAGACATACTGATGTCCCTCTCACCAGGCTGTGCAAGGAGAAAGTTACTGTCAGTTGCTTATCAGGGGCTAGGATCGGCCACATTATGCATGCACTCAGGTCACTGGATCACAATTATCAATATGACTCCGTCATAGTCCATGTGGGAGTAAATGACCTGAGACACATTTCCCAAGACTATATGAAGAAAGACATCATTGGGCTTTTGGAATGTGTGTCTCAGGCTGATATGAGCCTAGCATTGAGCAGCATTTTACCTTCTCCAAGGATGATGCCACAATACAAAGAAAAGATGATTGACTTTAATAACTAGCTTAGTTTCTGGTGTCATTCTAAGGGGGTGCAATATTTGGCAGCATGGAAGGAGATGGCCAACAGACCAACCTGCTTTTCTAGGGATGGTCTGCACCTCTCCCCTCTAGGCTTTTGAATATTAGCTAAAACATTGTCTTCCCCCATAGTGCCTTTTTAGGCAGTATTTCCAACATAGCAAATCAAAACCAAGAAAATCTAAAAGGTATTACTGCTCAATGCTAGGAGCCTAAACAAAAACTCCATTCCCTGGAAGCTCTTTTTACCCTAGAGAATGCTGATGCCTGTGTGGTCTCAGAGAAGTGGTTTAAAGCCACGGACAGCACACCAACAGTGCAGGGTTATAATGCCTTCCACACATTTAGACCAGCTACTTCACAAGCAGGAATAAAGGTGGAGGTGTCTCTATTTACTTCAAAAATAATATACTTCAAGCCTGGTCAAAAAGGACAATGCACTTAAGCTGCTCCATGTTCAAATCACCAAAGGTAAAATGCAATACCACTTCCTTGCACGCTACAGATCCCACTGTATGACCCAGGAAACCCATATCATGAGTTTAAACTCATTAGAAAGACTAACCATCCTGCCTCACAGCAAGAGGTTCTCTGGTTCGATTCTCGACTGGGGTGCCTTCTGTGCGGAGTCTGCATGTCTTCCCTGTGGTCGCATGGGTTTCCTCTGGGTGCTTCGGTTTCCTCCCACATCCCAAAGACATGCAGTAGGTGGAGTGTTTGAGTGTCTTCTGTGGAAGGTTGCGTGCCGGGCTGGCAACCCGACACCGTAAAACTCCAATGCCAATCATGAGCAGACAGATAATCTGCTGTGGTGACCCCTAACCGGGAAAAGCTGAAAGAAGAAGAATAAAGACTAACCATCCAACCCAATACCATATTTATGGGAGACTTTAATTACCCCACTATTAACCAGGAATCCTATACAACATCAAAACGTACATGCACAGATATTCCTGGATTTTGTAAACACAGACTCCCTGGACCAGACAGTTTACATCAACTAGGGGTGCAACTATACTGGATCTGTTCCTCAATAATATAGGAAAGTGCTGCACACCCCCTATTGTAATGCCTTCCCTGGTAAGGTCAGACCACAAAATGGTCTCCTTTGAAGTAAAAGCAAAACCTGGACCCCCAGCTAAACCAGGAATATTTAGGAACTATTCTAAGGCTAACCTCCTGCTATTTTGTGAGAACCTGGCAAAATTTCAAGCCCCTATAAACCCTGAGAACACTTCTGCCTATACAAAACTGTTCACAGAAACCCTGTACAAGCATGTTAATAGCTGTATAGGTTCATAGGTATGTACTAGGCTATCGGCCCAAGGGCCAACGTAAGCCTAGCCAACAAGGTTCCCTGGCTTACGCCACCCAAGAAAGTTATTTTCCTGTGCCACTGTTTCTTATTTGCAATGGTGATGGACAGGTTGACAGACGAGATCAGACAGGAGTCCCCATGGACTATGATGTCTGCAGATGACATTGTGATCTGTAGTGAGAGTAGGGAACAGGTGGAGGAGACCCTGGAGAGATGGAGATATGCTCTAGAGAGAAGAGGAATGAAGGTCAGCAGGACTAAGACAGAATATATGTGTGTGAATGAAAGGGAGGATAGAGGAATGGTGAGGATGCAAGGAGTAGAGGTGGTGAAGGTGGATGAGTTTAAATACTTGGGGTCAATAGTTCAGAGTAACGGTGAGTGTGGAAGAGAGGTGAAGAAGAGAGTGCAGGCAGGATAGATTGGGTAGAGAACAGTGTCAGGAGTGACTTGTGACAGATGAGTACCAGTAAGAGTGAAAGGGAAGGTCTACAAGAGGGTAGTGAGACCAGCTATGTTATATGGGATGGAGACAGTGGCACTGACAAAAAGGCAGGAGTTTGAGCTGGATGTGGCAGAGTTAAAGATGTTGAGATTTGTACTGCGTGTGACGAGGGTGGACAGGATTAGGAATAAGTATATTAGAGGGTCAGCCCAGGTTGGAAGGTTTGGAGACAAATCCAGAGAGGCAAGATTACGTTGGTTTGGACATGTGCTGAGGAAGGATGCTGAGTATATTGGGGAAAACGATGCTAAGGATGAAGCTACCTGGTAACAGGAAAAGAGGAAAGCCTAAGATAAGATTTATGGATGTGGTGAGACAGGACATGCAGGTGGTTGGTGCGACAGAGCAAGATGCAGAGGACAGGAAGAAATGGAAACAGGTGATCTGCTGTGGCGACCCCTAACGGGACAGCCGAAAGAAGATTATGACTGTCGAACAGAGACACAGAAGCGATCCCCGGGGTGTATTTCCTATTTCCCATCCACTCATCAAGATTTTTCTTGAAGAGTACTAATGAAGAACTTTGCTTGACATAGATGGGTAGCCTGTTTCCAGAGTATAGGAAGTCTCTGGGACAGGAATCTATCCCTCCAGCATGTCCTGTTTATTGTGGTGACAAGGTTTAGGTCCCTAGAGCATGTAGCTCGGAGGGATTGGGACTTCTTTAGGTGTAGTATGTCCAACAGCTCTGGGTTTGACATAGCTTTATATGTTAGGCAGAGATCACCTTGGAGTAGGCAATATGCCGGAGTAAAGCTGGAGTTTTTGAGGGCGGTCAGTGTAGGCCATCTGTTTGAGGCCAGTAATCCTCTTTGTGAGGTACTTCTGTGGCCTTTCCAGCTGCTGCAGATGTCTTGTGAGGTACATTCCAAAAGGCGTTGTACTCTATAATGGGTCTAATGAGTGCTGAGTAGAGGGGAACAATGACCTCTTTTTCCTGGATGAGTACTATTTTATGATGAGGTGTACCACGAGAAGGACTTCCTGACTACTGTGGAGATGTGACCATCAAAGGAGAGACTACTGTCCACCTGGCTCCCAAGGTCTCTTATCACACATTTGGTGTTAAGTAGATTGCTTCCTATGTGGTAGTTCATGGGTACAGAGTTTTTACCAAAAGGGCATGACACTGTACTTTTGGCATTGAGCTTGAGGCCATGGCTCTGACACCAGGCATCTCTCAGCTTAAGAGGCCCTTCTGTAGGATGTCTACATCATTTGGGGACTTGACTATGGCTCCTAATTTGCAGTCATTTGTGAACTTCATTAGCCAGAGGCCTTCTCTGTTAGCCTGTACTTCAGAGAAGCAGATACCAAACAGGACAGGTCCCAGGACGGAACCCTGTGGTACTCCACTTGTCACTGCTTTGAGGTTAGATTTGGAGTCTGCAACTTTTACAGTGTGGGTTCTGTCAGTGAGCCAGTTGGCAACCCATCTTGTGACGTAGGGATTTATACCTAGTTTAGTGAGTTTAGCTATAATTCCAGAATGGGGGATGGTGTAGAAAGCCTTGGCGAGGTCAAGATAGGCTGTGTGAACCACCTTACCCTCAATTACAGCTTTGGTGACTGCCTCAAAGAAGTTGATCAGTTTCAGGAGGCATGATCTGCCTTTCACAAACCCGAACTGGGTGGGATCCAGAGTTTGGAGGTTAACAATGTCTTTGTTTATGAGTTCCATGATGATACGTTCCATGGCCTTACAGACCAGGCTCGTCAGGCTAATAGGTCGATAGTTCCCAGGATCAGTGGTGGCTCTCCCTTTGTGGAGTGGGATAACTGTTGCTGTGTGCCATTCAGTGGGCACAAAGCCTGATGCGAGGCTATTATTGAACATGGTGCTTAAATGGGGAGCCAGTTCGTTCTGAAGTTCATGTAAAATGCAGCCTGAAATGTTGTCCGTCCCATGGATGCTGTGTTTTTGGCTTTAGAGAGTGCAGCTTTTACTCATGAGCTGTGATTACAGGGACTCTGCATTCTTCCTGTATAGATATGGGCCCTTTAGGGGGTGGGGGAGGTAAAGTTAGCACTGAACCTATCTGCCAGGATGTTGGCAATATCAGTTGGTTCTGTAATTTTCATGCCGTTGTGCTGTAACTCAGAGCAGATCTGGGTGTTGCCATTGAGATTTTTGACATAGCTATAGAATGCTTTGTTGTTGTCCTTAGAATTAGTGGTGATTTTGTTTTCGTAGCTAGCTTTGGAGGATCTTATAAGGGATCTCAGCTTCTTACGGAGGCTGACCAGGGAGCTCCTCCACTCATGGGATTTTACTCTCTTTTGAAACAGTTTCTTCCTTCTGTTGTACAGCTTGTTTATGGCAGGGGACCACCAGACTTGCTTCCTTTTTGGAGGATAGCGTCTTGGTTCTGTTTGGGATAGCACGATCCATGCACTTGTGCAAGTGCTTAAAGAGTGCATTTGTGTAGGATACAGCAGTTGTAACTGTACTATCCATCTGCATGGGTTTCATGAAGTTCTCCACTTCTGTCTTAAGAAGTATGAAGTTGGCTATGGAGAAATTTTTAACGTTGTTTCTGTAATGGGGGTGGGGCAGGATGTGGATATCAAGTGTGATTAGCTTATGGTCGGATCGGACCATTTGGGAGTTGACTTCAGGTGTGAAATACCAGTCACTCATGTTGGTAATGACTAGGTCTAGGATATTGTTGCCGCTGGTAGGGGTGCGAATAAGTTGATCCAGGGCATTGGAGTTTATGAATTCCAGAAAGCGTTGAGCTAAGCAGTTGATACACGAAAGTAGTTTTCACAGTTAATAGTGAGGTAGTTGAAGTCGCCTATTATTAGGGTGTTTGGTTGAACCCTAATATTTTCCAGTACATCAAGAAGAGGAGTGGGAATCTTGGGGGATGGTGGGGATCTGTGGCAAGCTACAATTTGGATTGCAGTTTTGCCCAGAGTTGCACTTTGATAACCTCGGATGCATTATGCTGAGCAACTAGCCTGGAGGTGTGGATATCCTTAATGAATATGGACACACCTCCGCCTTTGGTGTTTCGGTCCAGGTTACATGGCCAAAAAGAAAAGTGTGGTATGAGTTATAACCTGGTAGTGCAGGTGTGCTCTCTGGAGCCTTGAACCAGATCTCAGTCACTGCACAGATATCAATGTTCTCCATTTTAAGGAGTGCCTCGAGTGAGTGCAGTTTGAGATTTAGACTTCTAGCATTGAGTAGCATTACCCTCAGTTTTTGCTTGCCTGTTCCTGTTACGGTGGTGAATTTATTTGAACATTGCCTAAAAAAGGCACTATAGGGGCAGCAAGAGCCTTAGCCAGTATCCGGAATCCCAGGGGCGACAGGTGCAGGCCACCTCTGGCAAAGCATCTTAGTCTGTCAACCATGTCATCCCAAGCAGACAGATACTGGATCCCCTTAGAATGACACCAGAAGCTTAGCCAATTGTTGAAGTCAATCATTTTGTCCTTGTACTTCATTCTGGTCGATGGCAGAATGCTACTCAGGGCTAGGGTCATACCTGCCTGGGCTACAAGATCGGAGTGCTCTTCCATGTCTCTTTTCATGTAGTCCAGGGAGGTATGTCTCAGGTCATTCACACCAACATGGACAATGACATATTTGTACTTGTTGTGGAGTGACCTGAGTGCGTGGGTTATGTGGTGGATCCTGGAAGCAGACAGGCAGCTGACAGTAACCTTCTCCTTGTTTAGCCTGGTGAGTGGGACATCAGTGTGCCTGACTACAGAGTCAATGCATGACTAGTGTGTTGGGTACATTGTTTTGACTTATTGGCTGTGGTTGAGTGGCACACTGAGTCTGTGGGCTATGTGTCATTTGGGTTGTGTTGGGGATGGAGGTTGCTTGCTTTCTGCTTTGGAGGTCTCTGTTGCTTGATGAGCTCCCCAGAAGAAGTGTCCGAGGCATCTGTCGTTAAAATCTGACTCGCCTCTGGCGGTCACAGAGAGTCCCTTGTTTAGGTGACATTCCTGAGCCCACCACAAGAATTCCTTTTGAAGGCAAGGTATTATTTGAATGACAGTGTCCAAATCTTGGCAGTGCTGTGTCCATACATTTGAGAGATACCATTGCAGCTTCCTCATATGCAGTTTGAGCATTGGGAAGCACCAGAATACAAGATGCCATGAACCCTAATGCTTGAAGGACTGTCCTTGCAGTCAGCACGGACTGATGAGATAGTTGGTGGAAGTAAAGTGACAGACTCTTTGTTTGTCCGGGGTTAAAAAGGCCATCTGGGCTGCTGTATTCAGTCTCACACCCAGAAAGCACATGTCTTGAGAGGGTACTAGACTGGACTTTATTTCTGCTCACAGAATACCCTAGGCATCTTAGCACTGCTATGACATATTCCAGATGCTGTAGAAGGTGTTCCTTTTCTGAGCCAGAATCAGGCAGTCGTCCAAGTAAGGATAAATTTGAATGCCTTGAAGCCTGAAGTAAGCCATCACTGAGCCAGAACCTTTGTGAATACTCTGGGCAGTAGATAAGCCAAAGGGCAATGCAGAGAACTGATAATGAAAATCTCCAGTTCGAAACCGTAGATACTGTCTGCAACTTAGCCTTATGGGCACAAGAAGGTAAGCTTCCTTGAGATCCAAAGTTACCATCCAGTGATCCTGCCCAGCAGAGGTAACAGTTGCTGTAACGCCAACATCTTGAACTTGGGAATGTCCAGATAAGTGTTGAGGATAGATAACCAAATTGGTCTCCACGTGTTCCCCTTCTTTGGTACTAGGAACAGGCGAGAATAAAACCAAGCCCTTTCTGACACAGGGACTGGCTGAATAGCCCCTATCTGAGTAACTGAGAAACTTGCTTGTGAGCCTCTTTTCTTTGTGGAGGAGGAACATCTGGCATGCCTTTGAAAGGGGCATTGTGTGGAAATAAAATCTGTACCGTGATGAATGATATCCAGCACCCATCTGTCTTGAGTGATTAAATCCCAATTTTCTTTGAAAAGAGACAATCTTCCTCCCAAAGGAGCTGCCAGACGAGAGTCCACTGGCAGCTGAAAAGGCAGGTCATTGGTCTGCTTTACGAAGGACTGACCCCTGCCCCTCACCAGAAGTCTGAGCAGGTGAACTGTCTGATCTAGGCCTAAACGAACCTTGAGCCCTGCCCCTACCACGCCTAGACCTACCCCTAGACTGGGAACCATAAGCAGGATACGTCCACCCCTTAGCAGGCCAATTTCTACTAAACTTCGGAGGCTGCACCTGCAAAAATCTTTAACAGTCTGTATAGACTTAGCTTTGTCCTCCATTTTAAAACTGCTTCCACAGGCGGTCCAAACAACACATCAGACTGTAAAGGAGCATCCAAAATCCTGGTCTTAACATGCTCAGCTAAATTCTGATCCTTCAACCATGCATTGGACCATGCGGCAAAAAAGACTGAGGAAATGGCGTCGGGCATGCGCATTAGTACCCTGACGCATTGATCGCCAGTCTATAGCGCCATGACCGACGTCAGCCTTATACTCTGGTATTCGGGCCGACTGGGACGCGGACTATACCCCAATTGTCAGGACTGCAGCAAGGGAAGACGAAGAACATCAGGTGATCTGCTGTGGCGACCCCTAACGGGACAGCCGAAAGAAGATTATGACTGTCGAACAGAGACACAGAAGCGATCCCCGGGGTGTATTTCCTATTTCCCATCCACTCATCAAGATTTTTCTTGAAGAGTACTAATGAAGAACTTTGCTTGACATAGATGGGTAGCCTGTTTCCAGAGTATAGGAAGTCTCTGGGACAGGAATCTATCCCTCCAGCATGTCCTGTTTATTGTGGTGACAAGGTTTAGGTCCCTAGAGCATGTAGCTCGGAGGGATTGGGACTTCTTTAGGTGTAGTATGTCCAACAGCTCTGGGTTTGACATAGCTTTATATGTTAGGCAGAGATCACCTTGGAGTAGGCAATATGCTACGGAGTAAAGCTGGAGTTTTTTGAGGCGGGCGGTCAGTGTAGGGCATTTGTTTGAGGCCAGTAATCCTCTTTGTGAGGTACTTCTGTGGCCTTTCCAGCTGCTGCAGATGTCTTGTGAGGTACATTCCAAAAGGGGCGTTGTACTCTATAATGGGTCTAATGAGTGTCGAGTAGAGGGGGAACAATGACCTCTTTTTTCCTGGATGAGTACTATTTTATGATGAGGTGTACCACGTAGAAGGACTTCCTGACTACTGTGGAGATGTGACCATCAAAGGAGAGACTACTGTCCACCTGGCTCCCAAGGTCTCTTATCACACATTTGGTGTTAAGTAGATTGCTTCCTATGTGGTAGTTCATGGGTACAGAGTTTTTACCAAAAGGGCATGACACTGTACTTTTTGGCATTGAGCTTGAGGCCATGGCTCTGACACCAGGCATCTCTCAGCGAGGCCCTTCTGTAGGATGTCCACATCATTTGGGGACTTTACTATGGCTCCTAGTTTGCAGTCATCTGTGAACTTCATTAGCCAGAGGCCTTCTCTGTTAGCCTGTACTTCAGAGAAGCAGATACCAAACAGGACAGGTCCCAGGACGGAACCCTGTGGTACTCCACTTGTCACTGCTTTGAGGTTAGATTTGGAGTCTGCAACTTTTACAGTGTGGGTTCTGTCAGTGAGCCAGTTGGCAACCCATCTTGTGACGTAGGGATTTATACCTAGTTTAGTGAGTTTAGCTATAATTCCAGAATGGGGGATGGTGTAGAAAGCCTTGGCGAGGTCAAGATAGGCTGTGTGAACCACCTTACCCTCAATTACAGCTTTGGTGACTGCCTCAAAGAAGTTGATCAGTTTCAGGAGGCATGATCTGCCTTTCACAAACCCGAACTGGGTGGGATCCAGAGTTTGGAGGTTAACAATGTCTTTGTTTATGAGTTCCATGATGATACGTTCCATGGCCTTACAGACCAGGCTCGTCAGGCTAATAGGTCGATAGTTCCCAGGATCAGTGGTGGCTCTCCCTTTGTGGAGTGGGATAACTGTTGCTGTGTGCCATTCAGTGGGCACAAAGCCTGATGCGAGGCTATTATTGAACATGGTGCTTAAATGGGGAGCCAGTTCGTTCTGAAGTTCATGTAAAATGCAGCCTGAAATGTTGTCCGGTCCCATGGATGCTGTGTTTTTGGCTTTAGAGAGTGCAGCTTTTACCTGCGTAGCTGTGATTACAGGGACTCTGCATTCTTCCTGTATAGATATGGGCCCTTTAGGGGGTGGGGGAGGTAAAGTTAGCACTGAACCTATCTGCCAGGATGTTGGCAATATCAGTTGGTTCTGTAATTTTCATGCCGTTGTGCTGTAACTCAGAGCAGATCTGGGTGTTGCCATTGAGATTTTTGACATAGCTATAGAATGCTTTGTTGTTGTCCTTAGAATTAGTGGTGATTTTGTTTTCGTAGCTAGCTTTGGAGGATCTTATAAGGGATCTCAGCTTCTTACGGAGGCTGACCAGGGAGCTCCTCCACTCATGGGATTTTACTCTCTTTTGAAACAGTTTCTTCCTTCTGTTGTACAGCTTGTTTATGGCAGGGGACCACCAGACTTGCTTCCTTTTTTTGGAGGATAGCATCTTGGTTCTGTTTGGGAAAGCACGATCCATGCACTCGTGTAAGTGCTTATAGAGTGCATTTGTGTAGGATACAGCAGTTGTAACTGTATTGTCCATCTGCATGGGTGTCATGAAGTTCACCACTTCTGTTTTAAGAAGCATGAAGTTGGCTTTGGAGAAATTTTTTAACGTGGTTTCCTTAATGGGGGGTGGGGGCGGGATGTGGATATCAAGGGTGATTTGCTTATGGTCGGATCGGACCAACGAGGAGTTGACTTCTGGTGTGAAACACCAGTCACTCATGTTGGTAATGACTAGGTCTAAGATATTGTTGCCCCTGGTGAGGATGTGGATAAGTTGATCCAGGGCATTGGAGTTTATGAATTCCAGAAAGCGTTGAGCTAAGCAGTTGATACACGAGTAGTTTTCACAGTTAATAGTGAGGTAGTTGAAGTCGCCTATTATTAGGGTGTTTGGTTGAACCCTAATATTTTCCAGTACATCAAGAAGAGGAGTGGGAATCTTGGGGCATGGTGGGGGATCTGTGGCAAGCTACAATTTGGATTGCAGTTTTGCCCAGAGTTGCACTTTGATAACCTCGGATGCATTATGCTGAGCAACTAGCCTGGAGGTGTGGATATCCTTAATGAATATGGACACACCTCCGCCTTTGGTGTTTCGGTCCAGGTTACATGGCCAAAAAGAAAAGTGTGGTATGAGTTATAACCTGGTAGTGCAGGTGTGCTCTCTGGAGCCTTGAACCAGATCTCAGTCACTGCACAGATATCAATGTTCTCCATTTTAAGGAGTGCCTCGAGTGAGTGCAGTTTGAGATTTAGACTTCTAGCATTGAGTAGCATTACCCTCAGTTTTTGCTTGCCTGTTCCTGTTACGGTGGTGAATTTATTTGAACATTGCCTAAAAAAGGCACTATAGGGGCAGCAAGAGCCTTAGCCAGTATCCGGAATCCCAGGGGCGACAGGTGCAGGCCACCTCTGGCAAAGCATCTTAGTCTGTCAACCATGTCATCCCAAGCAGACAGATACTGGATCCCCTTAGAATGACACCAGAAGCTTAGCCAATTGTTGAAGTCAATCATTTTGTCCTTGTACTTCATTCTGGTCGATGGCAGAATGCTACTCAGGGCTAGGGTCATACCTGCCTGGGCTACAAGATCGGAGTGCTCTTCCATGTCTCTTTTCATGTAGTCCAGGGAGGTATGTCTCAGGTCATTCACACCAACATGGACAATGACATATTTGTACTTGTTGTGGAGTGACCTGAGTGCGTGGGTTATGTGGTGGATCCTGGAAGCAGACAGGCAGCTGACAGTAACCTTCTCCTTGTTTAGCCTGGTGAGTGGGACATCAGTGTGCCTGACTACAGAGTCACGTATGACTAGTGTGTTGGGTACATTGTTTTGACTTATTGGCTGTGGTTGAGTGGCACACTGAGTCTGTGGGCTATGTGTCATTTGGGTTGTGTTGGGGGATGGAGGTTGCTTGCGTTTCTGCTTTGGAGGTCTCTGTTGCTTACACAGATTATTATTGAGAGCCTCCGCAAATGTTTTTGTGTTACTGTGTGTGGATTTTGGTGATGTAGATTTAGTGAGACCATGTGATGAGTGTGGTGTGGTGCAAATGTTTACCTTCTCCTCATGACCGTCAAGTTCAGTCTTGGTTGGAGAGAGTTTTACCTCCAGTTTGGCTAGATAAGTGCATCTCTCACAGGTTGTAGTGTTGGGTGGTAGGAGGAGAGTGTTGTCTGTGTACATGAGGCAATTTCTACATTGCCATAAGATGCCCAGATTCATCAGATAGACAGGAGAGAACACTGGGAGCTGACCCTTGGACATGCCTGAATAAAAAACTACTTTCCTCTAGATAAGTGAGGAAAGTGAGTACAACAGCTGTTTTTCTCTAAGCAAGTGAGAAAAGTAAGTACAAAAACTGTTTTCCTCTAGGTAATGAGGAAGATTGAGTGCTATAGTAATTAGTAGCTTATTTAGTGCTTACAAGTTCTGAACAAGTGCTGAGCACGAATAAGCAAATTTAAGTGCTAAAACTAAGACTCTGTATCTGCACTGGACGAGTTACAGGACAAGTGCAAATGCAGGCTTTCAAATCAGAAAGTTGAGAGAGATGGAAGAGATTGCCCAAACGGCTAGTGTCTACAATATCTGGGCCAGAACCACTCCTTATGTGGTAGACAGGTTACCTAGTGCTTACCACTCCCACTGATAAGCTAGAAGGCTTCCCTCCAACACAGAAAGGCTTGGGGGCTCAGAAGCTTACATACAGTCCTCGATACAGCAAATCTGTATCTGGAACACTAGTTACAGGAAAGGTAGAAAACAGGCTTACAGTTTTCTGTAAAAAAAAGTAGCAAAAACAGCAGTAAAAACAATTCACATGCAGTGCAAGCTAGCACACGCGTCTGTAGCAATATTAGACCAAACAGTTTAAAAAATGCAATTAAATTAAATAAGGACTAAAAGCAAGTGCAGAAAGAGTTTATTAGGTAGAATGTGGTAAAGAGATGGGACTGGGGGAGTGTCCCAGATCAAATCTACAGTGGGGTGGGCAACTGCAAAAGCCACCAAATTTAAACTACAAGCCAAAAATAGGGAGGGTGGTGGGACAAAATAGTTTCCAACAGAGATCTAAGCAACAACTAACAGTACAAACTCTAAAACCAAAAAATATACTCAGCTCTGTATATTTGTAGATAGATTGGAAAGCAGTCACTCAGAACAGAGGCATGTGTACCCACCAAGAAGAAGTACAGAACTAACTCAAAACACAAGCCACCCTGGTGGAATCAAAAAATCAATCGGATGTATAACAGGAGAGAGAAAATCATGGAAAAAATTAGGAGGTGCAGCACCCAGCAGGATAAAAGCACTCTCATCAAACGAAAACAACTCAGAGTACAACCACAAGGCATTCTTTAGCTAAGTCTGCAACCTCAAAGGCAATACAGAATTAGGACTAAACCTGCCCCATGGCTTTCAAAAGAAACCAGGCAAAAAATCCTATTTAGAAATAAATACTGGGCTAAATGGCGAGCTACTAAAAACCCTGTAGATCAACAAACATTTAGACAGCTGAGAAATAACACAAAAAAGCTATACTTACAGATAAAAGAAACTTTTACTTGCAACTCCAGCAAACTCACCAAAATAAACCACAAAGGTTTTGGGCAAGCATCAACAAATTTCTTCACCCAGGTCACTCCATTACACCAACCCCACAAGGCACTGACCATGAGAATCCCAAGCAAACTGCCAATGCCTTCAATACCTTTTTCACAGAGGCCATTCAAACTCTTGCCAGCTAGTACCCGAAAGCTTAACTTTGCTAATCTCAGGTACTAGACCACCCCCTCCATTTCACTTGCAACCAGTCCCAACATCACGCATTCTCACCCTTATCCAAAAACTTAAACCAACTACTCCCTCAGCTGACCAACTACCTGCTGAATATCTGCAAATAGCAGCCAAATCCATCGCCTATCCCATTTCCATCCTGATTAACAGAATCATAATCGAAGGTTACATCCCAACTATCTGGAACATCTCTCACATTATCCCCCTACATAAAGGTGGTAACTAACGAATTTTCTAATTACCGCCCCATAGCCTTACTTTCTCCTCTGGCAAAAATAATGGAAAAATGCATCCACAGTCAACTACTAGACCACCTAATCCAAAATAACTTACTTTCTAAATGTCAACATGGATTCAGGCCATTCCACAGTACTACCACTGCCCTCTTATACTTTTCTGAATGCATTAATAAAAACTGTAACAATATTCTTTCCTCTGCACAATTTTTCAAAAGCAGTCGATATGGTTAACCACCAGACACACTTCTCAATATCCTCAAATCCCTTTCACTAGATGCATCGGCTATAAAATGGTTTCAATCCTACTTGGATAATAGACAGTAGGCTGTGCTATGGGACAACAATCTCTCTACCCTTCTCCCCATTACCCTTGGTGTCCCTCAAGACTCTATATTAGGACCTCTTCTATTTTCAATTTTTATTAAGGACCTCAACTCAGTAATTCCTCGAGCTACCTGTATACAATACGCTGATGATTTCACATTAATATATTTGGCCTCTTCTACATCTGAACTACAGTCCCTAACCCAAAAGATTTTTAATACAGTAGAACAATGGTTTACACATCGCTGCCTCCTCTTGAACCCCCCCCCCAAAAAAACTCTTGCTCTTCACCCCTACCCGGAAGTCCCCCCCAGTAGATTTCACTGTCATATCTAATAATGGTACTCTCATATCTCCCAATCCAACTACCAAACTCCTTGGAATAACAATAGACAACAACCTTAACTATGACACTCATATTAACAACACAATTAAAACCGTAAAAATAAAACTGGGCTCCCTCTATAGGATCAAACCCTTCCTTACCCCAGCAGCCACAATAACTATTACCCACACCCATCTAATCTCTACACTCCTCTATGCCTCACCCATTTATACTAATCTGTGAAAAAATAACCTCAACAAACTGGAAAAATCCTACAATAACACTGCAAGATTTGCCATTGGCAATCCATTTAGAACCTACCACTGTTACAATTTAAAGCAGCTAGGATGGCTTGAGCTACAAAATCAGCTAAAATTTCACTAACATACCATTGCCCACTAGACCCTTTACCAACCTACTACTATAATACTTTCTACCCTCATAACCCCCTACAAAAATCTTAATACCTTATGCTCTTCAACTAAACTACTTGTTTGCTTAAGTAAATCCAGCAACCTGGCCGGAGACTCTCTGTCCTCTAACACTGTTGGAAAAAAATGGTACCGACTTCCCAGTGAACTTGCATCATCACCGTTCAAATATAAACTGAAATTATACCTTACAACACACTGGTTATGCCCCTGCACTAACCCTGACTAACTTCCCCTTTCTATTACTAGCTATTGCTTCCCACTACTTCTCTGTACTAAGTCCAGTTTCCTTGATAACAAAGAGAATTTTATCTTCTAGATAATACCAATGTTTGTAGTGATTTCATTATTATGGTTTGTTAAATGTATGCACAGATTTGTGAAATAGTTGTGGAATGAGTTGCAGTCATTTGTTAAATTATGTATTGTACCAACATTTTTATTAGAATTGTGTTCTTGGAGCGTATCTCCTCGGGCCTCTACTGAAAATGGACATATATCCAGTTAGACTAGCCCGGTCAACAAATATAAAATAAATAAAAAAAAAAATACTCAGTTGTGTGCAGAGCTCACTGTAAATTGAACCACCTATCCTGAGCCAGAAAACATAGCAAAAACTTACTGGCTAATAAATTCAGATCCAACTTTACCCCCCCCCCCTCCACCAACCTTCTCTCAGGAAATTTAAATCCCCCTATCACTAGGGAACAGGTCCTTAATGCTCTCTGTAAGGCCAAGAACACTGCATCAATGGGCCCAGACAATATCCCAGGATGCCTTCTAAACAGCATGAAACATGACCTATCAGGCCCTCTGGAATTGCTATTTAACTGTAGCCTCCAAACAGGCTTCATGCCTCATGAATGGAGTACAGCAACAGTCACCCCTGTGCACAAAGGTGGGCCATCTACAAACCCCTGAAGCTACAAACCCATAAGTCTCACTAGTCTTATATGTAAAGCCATGGAAAGAATCATGAAAATGATCAACAATGACACAGTAAACCTCCAGACACTGAACCCAACCCAGTTTGGTTTCGTCAAGGGTAGGTCATGTATACTCAACCTGGTGGACTTCTTTAAGAAGGTCACCAAAGCAATAGATGAGGGCAAAATGGTTCACACTGCCTACCTTGACCTGGCCAAGGCATATGACACAATACCCCATTCAGGCATTGTTGACAAACTCAAGAGGTTAGGTACAAACCCGTATGTCACTCGGTGGATAGCCAACTGGTGCACACACACAGGATCCAAGAAGTTATAATTGGGGAGTCAACCCATACAAAGAGGCCAGTGACAATAGGGTCCCTCAGGGATCAGTCTTTGGACTGCTCCTTTATAGCATCTACCTCTCCAAAGTCAAGGCCAATGTCAGTGGTCTCTGGCTGACTAAATCTGCAGATGACTGCAAATTAGGAGCTGTCATTGAATCCCACACTGACACAAATGTTTTCCAGGAGGGGCTGACACAGAAACAACTGGTGTCAGAGCCATGGATTAAAACTAAATGCCATGAAATGCATACTAATATCCTTCGGGAAGTCATCTAACCCTGGTAACTATCATATTCACAACACACCCCTTAGAGCTGACCAAGTAGTCAGGGACTTAAGGATATGCATAGACAGTCATCTTGCCTTTGACCATTCTGTCTCTACATTAGTGAGGAAATCATTCTATGTTGCACAAATTATAAACAAAGGTATGCCATCTAAGTCCAAGGAAGTCATTGCTCCACTGTATTCGGCATTCATCAGACTTATCACTGAATAAAATACCTCCTTTGGTATGTACCTAACTAGGTATATACAACAATAGGAACATCCACAGAGGTTCCTCACTAAAAGAACACAGGGTGCAAGTTAAATGTCATATGCAGACTGCCTCAAGCCCCTATCCTTGTATTCAGTCTCTTACAGGCTTTTGAGAGGAGATCTATGCCTGGCATACAGGGCATTGTCAGACCCCACTCTGATGGACCTCCTGCATATTCACAAAACAAACAGCACCAGAATTACCCATTCTAAAGACTTAAACTTTGCCCACGATATAAATAGCTCCTGCTGGACAGACACACATGCATCCCAAAGATTAGCCCATCTCTGGAACTGCCTCCCCATCCATGTGAAGCAGACTTCCTCCCTAACCCAATTCATGTGCAACTTGGACAATTGGACGGGGAACAGGAAATTCATCCTTAGTTTGCCACCTATGTCTCTAATGGACATAGGCAACTTGTAAATGGTTCATTGTCAGGCCCAGTCTTATAAATGTTTCATCTTACATGCCCCTGCTTGTAAATGGTTCATCTCCCAGGCCCCTGCTTGTAAATGGTTCATCTCCCAGGCCCCTGCTTGTAAATGGTTCATCTCCCAGGCCCCTGCTTGTAAATGGTTCATCTCCCAGGCCCCTGCTTGTAAATAGTTCATTTCCCAGGCCCTTGCTTACACTTATCAAGATTATCAGAACTTGTCAGAGATTTGGACTGTATGGCAACACCTATGAACCTATGTACCCTTTCATATCAGTACCGTTATGTAGACACTCTCTGGTGCTCTGCAGGTGAGAGTTTTTTTTTTAATATACACTTGCTATCATACTGTTTGTTTTCCTTTTCTGATCAGTGTTTGTTCGATTATGTACATTTTTGATTAGCCGTGTTACTGACATGCTTGCAGCAACATAATGTGCATATGGTTTGTAGTAGTAGACTCCAAGAGACATCGATAATTGTAAATTTGCAGTACTAAAGACCGTTTCTCTGTTAACACCATAGTAGCGTCTGTACCTTTTTTATTCTCCTGATCTGGTCGGGAACCAAGCCCTCTTTAAACAGCACTTAGCTGTTTTAGCTCTTACTCAAGTGCTATATTTCTATGTAGGGACTTAGAAAACAAAACTAACAACTTTAAAATAAAACAACCTTTTCAAAAAAAAGTGTTATTTTATACTCTTAACAATTTCCTGCTATTATGCCTGCTGGAATCAGTGTTACTAACTTTCCCAAGGTTTACCTTCAGACCTTGAAAGTTAAAGTTGTAAACAGAGGGAAAGAGGGAGCAGGGTAGGACTACAAACTTTAGATGGAGGCTTTTTGTACAAAATAAATAATACTTTTCAGCCTTCGGCATATTAAAGTATCATTTACTTGAAGTGATTCACCACAGAGCAGCACGACCAATCACATCGACAGGAAAAAAATCCAGACTGGTAAAGAAAATCGTACAGCTTTCAAGTTTTCAAATTCTTTTTAGAACATTATTCAGTAATAATATATATAGTTTCCCATTAGTTAAGTAAAAGCGTGAATAACTACAGACACACAAGGTACGTAATAATTTTCCTTGTTCACTACACCAGTTAGCTACCTGCACATCCATAACAAACTAGTTCCAGGGTCACCCCTGAAAAGGGACGCTTCTGTCCAGTGTGTTTACCTAATTAACAAACCATACATTACAAAAAACAAATAAAAGCAGACCTGCAGAAGCCTACAGTGAAAAAACCTTAAGCATATACATTTGGGAGTTCTAAGAGCTTACTTACATCCTAGGTTTATCTTGTAAATCATTTTGGGGGAGCTTTTTTCCTGTGTGGAGACTTCAGCTTACTGCATCTCATAGTGCAGATACAAACATTTTCACTTGGTGCTAACATTCTGAAACATAGGTGAGTCACCAGCTGCAACTTCTAATGTTCACACAAAGGCCAAGACAGATCACCGTAATTTAACAACTTTCTTAGTGTCCCTTTTTGTACTACAGGATGCATTCTGTTCAAAAAAATGGATGACAAAATGACCTTTTGGCATCAGAGGTTTTTCCCCTGCTATTTAGACATATGTAAAGAGACAGGTTTATGTATTGTACAACACAACTGTACCTTTCTGATCTGTGTAGACGTACATCACAGCATATCTGCTTCTGAGAAATTCAGCATTACAAACTGCAAACTGAGCTGCGTGCAATGGACTCCCAATACCATACAAACTGATATAGAAGCCTAATTTACACTTTATTCCATTCCGTAGACACATCTTCCAAATTAGGTAAGTGACAAAGTACAGCAGAGTTGAAATTTTTAAGACAGGACAAATAATACTCCTGTTAACGTTGAAAAACTAATCTAATGGATATATCATTAGCAGCTGTTAATGTTTTTTTTTTTTATTCATCTCCAAGTTAGTAATATCTGCATAAGTCTGAAGTGTTCTACATTGTCTGGAAAACAAAGGAAAGTACTGATTACAGATAACATCAAAAATTTACCTCTGGCATGTGGGTTAGCAAAATGCCACCCTAGGTGAAAACCAAAAGGATGAAGACAAATATCCTACATGCATAGACTTGTAGGCACAGAAAAAATGAATCACCTTTGCCATTTTTATCCTGAATGAGATGCTTGTTAAAGCTAAATTCAAACCCTGTACAGATGACTGGCAGACGTTCAACTGCACTGAGCAAGTCTCATGCTAAAATTCCAGGTAGATTAAGTTATAAAACATCACTTGTTCAGTGTTCCTGTTAGTTATAATATTGATATAATAATTGTAAAAACAGCCTTAATGTGAAACTGCCAGGTTTTAGTGAGAAATGTACAAATCTTACCAAGTACCCTAGTAGGACTCCAACTCAGATACGTCTTAATGTACTAACATGTTAATTTTGTTTACAAATGTAAAAGTAGAGGAATGAAAGTCAGATGGCCCTGCGACATTGAGAGCTAGAGTCCTGCTTCACTGCACACCAAGAGACCTGGGTTTGATTACTGGTCCTGGCTCATTAAGAGACAGCTGGGAAGATAGGAAGTGATCAGCATTTGGCAAGCTTGTCCCTGCTGTGGGAAGAAGAAACTGCTCTGACTGGTGCTGCAAACATTGGCGAAGAGTTGTACCAACAACAAACTGTGGATGTTCCAGAAGACATCAGTGGGATTCCACAAATGACTGTTGTGTTGCCCAGCTCATTCGAAAGATATTAAACAGGCCACTAAAGGCCCTCTACCAAGGCCTTTCGGAGGCATCAGATTGGAGACACATACTCCACTGATAGACAGCGTGGTCAGGTCCTAAGCAGTACAGACAGAGGTGCCCCAATGAAACCTGCCTGCCATGGGCACACTTCATGAAAACATAAGAAATAAACAATGAGCATAAGGGCCAAGACAGACAAGGAGAAAAAGACAAAAATACTGCCTGCCACCCCCACAAAAAAATGCAGCGTTGGACATTTTCCTTGCAGTGTATGGGCTTTCAAGGTAGGGAAGGACTACAAAGGAGTGGTGCTGAGCAGAACATTCCAGGAGGTTCTTGCAGCCTGGAAAAAGTTTGATGTTCAGAGCAAGTTTAGAACTATAGGGGCTCAGTCCTGAAAGTTGTACGTCAAGTAGACTACTCTTTATACATTCAAAAGGTACAGTGCTTACTTTTATTTTGCTCAGGCTTGCTTACTTGAGTGCATACCTCGCTCACATTTACTTGCTCCCTACGAATTGCAGCAATGTGCTTTAATACAGAGTGAATAAGTCATAGGTTAGTACTAGGCTAACTGTCCTTGCGAGCCATTTTAAGCCTAGCCAATTATCCCTTGTGAGACTCAAACCCTGCACCTTGTGCTTATAAGGCAAAATCCTGAACCATTAGCCCACCCTCCCAACCAAGTTATGCTTTCTCTAAGACTGTGGCACCTCAGAGAACAAGAGCAGTACTTAAAAGAAACAGCAAGTTCTGGTTTAAGTATTACTGTCCATCTGAGTTAAAGCAACCTCAGTGTAAGAATAATAAAGTGGGTGCAAAGGGGTAGCCTCACCCCAGGGCATGGGGTACTTTTCTACCTCAAAAAACATTTACTTGGATTTGGGTATTTGCATAAAGGAACTGCCTCTTCGAGTACTGTTGGAATGATCCTTCGTGTCCTCAGGGAAATTCTATATATTCATGTATGAACTGTTGTATTCAAGCAGTGGGGACTCAGGGAGACATATTACACTCAGATGGATGTCATCGTTATCAGGTCCTTCATTTCACTGACGGGGCACCTCACACTGGATGACTGTGGCAGCCACAGGAAAGTACAGTTGTGTACACTTACCATAAATGTAAATGTTCGAGTGTATTCACTGTTGCAGTCATTACATTTGGGTAATCTGCTGGCAGGTTGCCCTCAGTCGGCCTGAATTCCAAAGTCTTGTGTCTTGCGTCGGTTGCTGTCTCCTCTTCCATGACGTCAGGTCGTCAGGGGTATAAAACAAGCAGCCAATGCCATTTTCTTTAGTTTTTCTTGCCCCAGATGTCAGTTGCCCCCCAAATGGGTAGCAAACATATATATATATATATATATATATATATATATACATATATATATATATATATATATATATATATATATATATATATACATATATATATATATATATATATACATATACATATACACACACACACACACACACACACACACACACACACTATATATACATGCAATAATACAAACTTTACCTTCACCTACAAGCAAATACACCACAAAGGTTGTAGAAGATAGTGAAGAAAAGAGGAACTCCAGAATAAAAAGGGGGATGGCGGGCGGGTAACCTGGACTGCAACAGTGAATACACTCGAACATCTACATTTATGGTAAGTGTACACAACTGTACTATGTTCTTCATGTTTCACTGTTGCAGTCATTACATTTGGGTAGAATCCCAAAGCTATGGATGGAAGGCTGGAGCTAAACTGCATTAGGGGCGGCTATAAGGCCCTGCAGAACTGCAGTGGCAAAGACTGCCCTGGACTTAGAGAGGCAAATGATAATGCTTTGTAAAAGTGTGAACAGAACTCCAAGTATCAGCCTCTAGAATGTCTTTGGTTGGTACTCCTCTGAGAAAAGCTGCTGATGTAGCTGCAGCTCTGGTGGAATGAGACCTGATGCCCTTGGGCAGCTATTTGCCATGGTGTAAGTAGCAGAAACGAATGCAGTGGCTTATCCACTTTGAAATATTCTGCTTTGAAATAGCCTTTCCCTCTGATCCTGCAGCAAATGTCACTAGTAACTGCTCAGTTTTTCTTAGAGCTTTAGTCCTGCTCAAGTAGAATCTTAGTTGTCTGTGCAAGTCCAAGGAATGCAGAATCCACTCCCCTTGTTCTGCGGATTTGGATAAAAAGTTGGCAGAAGAATAGTTTGGTTAAGAGTCACACTAGAAACCCCCTTAGGCATAAATGAAGGATTGGTCCTGAGGGACACCCTGTCTGGGTAAAATATGATAAAAGGCTCCACAGCCAGGAGGGCCTGTAGCTCTGAGACCCGTCTTGCTGAAGTAATTGCCAGGAGCAGAGCCGTTTTCCATGATAAGACCTTTAGGTCTGCAGTAGCAGCTGGTTCAAATGGAGGCAGGGTGAGCTTTTCCAACACATAATTGAGGTCCCATGCAGAAATTGGTGATCTTCTGGGAGGCCTTAAATATTTGGCCCCTCTAAGATACTGCTTAAGTAAAGGATGAGAAAGGATTGGTGGCTCTGTGTTGTAATGAGCCGAGATGGCAGAGGCATGGATTTTTATTGATGAAAAAGATAGGCCTTTGTCAAGCATCTCAGTCAAGTATTGTAAAATCTGAGGAATATTTGGCTCTGCTGTGTCATTTCCTTGTGCTTGGTTCCAAGCACAGAATCTCTTCCATTTATCAGCATAAGATTTTCTAGTACCAGGCCTTCTGGCTTCCAAAATGACATCCATCACAGCTTTACTGAGAGGTGTTGTTTGAATAACTACATGATCAGCCATGCTGCCAGGTTCAGTGTTTGGAGCCGATTGCGCAGGATCTGATTGTTTTGCTGGGACAGTAAGTGAGGTATTTGAGGCAAGTACCAAGCTTGGAATTGAGACATGTTCCTTAGGATTGGGTACCAGTATTGGCAGGGCTAGTCCGGGGCAATTAGTATCATCTTTGGTTTCTCTTGTCTGACTTTTAGTAGGACCTTGGGAAGAAGAGGCAGAGGAGGAAAGGAGTAAACTGATAGGTTTTTCAAATGAAAGACAGGGCGTCCACTTTCCATGCTTGTCTGTGATTAAGTCCTTGTACAGAATTTTTCCAGGTGATAATTCCGAGGAGAGGCAAATAGGTCTATGTCCGGGCACTCCCATTTCTTGGTTATCATGCTGAAGACTTGTAGATCTAGTTTCCACTCATGAGGGTCCATAAGGTTTCTGCTTAAATCATCTGCCAGAGTATTTTGCTTTCCTGGCAGGAATTGAGCTTGAAGATGTACTTGGTAAGTCAAGGCTATGTCCCACAGTGCCATGGCTAGTCTGCAAAGGGGGTAGGAGTGTGTGCCCCCCTGCTTGTTTATATACCACATAACCGTGGTGTTGTCGTCTTTATCAGTAGTTGTCCTGGATGAAGTAAGTCCTTGAAGGCTGTCAGGGCATTTTGAACAGCTGACATCTCTTTTTGGTTGATATGCAGATGCATTTGTTTTGGGGTCCATATGCCCTGAATTCATCTTCCTGCCAGGTGCCCCCCCCCCAAGCATAATCTGATGAGTCTGTTGTTAAGGTTTGGCTGGCAGGGGGTAGAGTGAAAGCCCATCCCATGTTTTGGTGACATGCCTTTGCCCATCATAGAAACTCCTGTTGTAGGCAGGGAATGAGAGGAATCATTGTTTCCAGACTGTGACAATGTTGACTCCATAAACTTTTAGGTACCACTGTAGTTTCCTCATATGCAGTCTTGCATATGGAATCAGTAGAATGCAGGATGCCATGAACCCCAAAGCCTGCAGAGTTTGTTTTGCAGATAACTGGGTTTTTGTTGCCATCAGTTTGAAGTAAGCAGTCAGTTGCCTTTGTTTGCCTGGTGTGAGGAAAGCCATCTGGGCAGTTTTATTCAAGTTTGCACCCAGGAATGTTATCTTTTGAGAAGGTACCAGTTGTGATTTATTTTCGTTTATTGTGTACCCTAGGCATGTTAGAAGCCTTTTCACAAATGCCAGATGCTGAAGAAGAATGTCCTTGTTCTCTGCTTGAATGAGACAGTCGTCCAAGTAAGGATATATTTGTATACTTCTTTGTCTGCAAAATGCAATTACTGGTGCCAGGCACTTTGTAAAGACCCTGCGCGCAATAGATAAGCAAAAGGGCAGTGCAGAGAATTGGTAATGCATAAAGCCAGCCTTGAAATGGAGGTATCTTCTGCACGATTCCCTTATTGGGATATGCAGGTATACCTCTTTTAGGTCTAATGTCACCAGCCAAGCGTTCTTGCCCAGCGTGGGCAGAAGCTGCTGCACAGTTAGCATTTTGAATTTTGGAATGTCCAGGTATGTGTTCAAAATTGATAAATCCAGTATTAGGTGCCAGGCCTTGTCTTTTCTGGGTACCAAGAACAGTCTTGAGTAAAAACCTTGTCCTTTTTCCTGTTCTGGTACTGGCTGAATGGCCCCCATATCCATGAGGGACGTAACCTGTTTCTGTGCCTCTGCCCATTGATTTTTTGGTAGATCTGGCCAACCGTTTGCAATTGGCAGAGTGTGCAAGTGGAATCTGTATCCCTGAGATACTATGTTTAACACCCACTTGTCCTGGGTTATTAACTGCCAATTTTGAGCATAAAGTGATAATTTTCCCCCTAAGGGTGCTGCCAAAAGATAAGTGTTTAGAATCCGCCACATAACGCAAGCACTCAGGTCTCTCAACAGCAGGTACAAATATGACTCAGTCATTGTCCACGCTGGTGTAAACGACCTGAGACGTACCTCCTTGGACTACATGAAAAGAGACATTGAGGAGCTCTCTGATTATGTAGCCCAGACAGGTATGACCCTGACCTTGAGCAGTATCCTACCTTCACCAAGAATGATGCCACAATACAGATATAAGATGATCAGCTTTAACAATTGGCTTAAACACTGGTGTCATTCAAAGGGGATCCAGTGTCTGTCTGCCTGGGATGACATGCTGGACAAGCCACGCTGCTTAAGGGACGGCTTGCACCTGTCACCCTGGGATTCGGATATTGGCAAAGGCTCTTGCCACCCCATAGTGCCTTTTTAGGCAAGGCTCAAATTCTAAACCTACCACCCTAGAACACAAAAAGGAAAAAAACTAAGGGTAATGCTGCTCAATGCCAGAAGTCTAAATCTCAAAATGCACGCACTCGAGGCCCTTCTCAGTATGGAGAACATCGATGTCTGTGCTGTGACAGAAACCTGGTTCAAGGCTCCTGAGAGCACCCCAGCTATCAGGTTTTACCTCATATCATGCGTTCCGCCCCAAAATCTGGACAATACCAAGAAAGGAGGGTATCCATATTCATCAAGGACACCCACACCTCAAGACTGGTGGCAACGCGATGCATCGGAGACCATCCAGGTGCAATTAACCATAGGCAAGACTGCTCTGCAAATTGTAGCATGTTACAGGCCACCCTCACAAACTCAGGAACCTCACATGGCTTGCCTGAAAACACTAGAGGGATAAATGTATCGCCAAACACCATCATACTAGGTGACTTCAATTACCCTAATATAGACTGGGAACACTACTCAAGCCCAAACACCCTAGCCAAAAGTTCCTGGAATTCATAAACTCAAATGCCATGGAACAACTAGTCACCATCCCACAAGAGGAGATAACATACTTGATCTCATCATCACGAACATGGGAGCACAATGTTCAACACGGAGGTGTACCCTCACTGGTGAGATCAGACCACAAACTAATCTCGCTGGAGGTCCTCATCCCACCCCACCTGAAATAAAAAGACCACAGTAAAGAACTTCTCAAAAGCTGACTTCACATTTCTAAAGACTAGTGTGGTCTCCTTTAAGGCCCCGAGCCGGCAGAAAACAGTACTCAAGCCGCTGAATCACTTACAAATGCCTTCTACCAGCACCTGCAGGACTGCATGGATAAGGCAATCCCAAGCAAAACAAAGACTCTTTGTACCAAAGGCAAGCGTCCAGTCTGGTGGACCCCAGCCATAAACAAACTCTACAACAAAAGGAGGAAGCTACTACAAGATAGAGCAAAATCCTTAAAAGGTAAGACACCCTTGATCACTATAAGTAAAGAACTAAGAGCTCTCATAAAATCTTCCAAAGCAAATTTGAGAGAAAAATAGCTAAAGACTCAAAAGACAATCATAAGGCCTTCTTTAGCTATGTTAGAAACCTGGGAGGAAACTCCCAGATATGCTCAGAGCTAGTTCAAAATGATGTGAAGATTACTAATCCTACAGACATTGCCAACATACTGGCTTACAGGTTCAGTGCAAACTTCTCCCCCCTCCCCAAAAGGAGAGATATCTATACCAAGCGATTGCAGCCCCCAAACATCTCCAGCGCCAAGTGAGAACTGCTCTCTCCAAAGCAAAAACACAGCATCCATGGGACCTGATGGTGTCCCCGGCTGTGTGCTCCATGAACTCAATGAGGAATTAAACCCACAGCTAGGACAGCTGTTTAATCAAAGTCTTACCTCTGGATACGCATTGCCCAGGAGTGGCGCACTGCAACTGTGGTACCACTTCACAAAGGCGGTGCCTCCACCGACCCTGGAAATTACCGGCCCATTAGCTTGACAAGCCTTATCTGCAAAGCCATGGAGAGGATCATAATGGACCTCATAAATAAAGACATAGCGGATTTGCAGACTTTGGGTCCAACCCAGTTTGGCTTTGTCAAAGGCAGGTCATGCCTTTTAAACTTGGTTGACTTTTACGAAACAGTCACCAAAGCCATTGAAGAGGGAAAGGCAGTCCATACAGCCTACCTCGATCTGGCTAAGGCCTTCGATACAATACCCCATTCGGGTATCATTGAAAAACTCATCAGCTTAAATGTCAACCCATACATCACAAGATGGGTTGCAAACTGGCTGAGTGACAGAACCCACAGGGTCAGAGCTGCTGGCGCCATGTCAGACTCAAAGCCTGTCACAAGTGGTGTCCCACAGGGCTCAGTCCTGGGCCCACTCTTGTTTGGCATCTACTTTTCCAGTACAAGCAAACACAGGAGGGTTATGGCTGACAAAGTTTGCAGATGACTGCAAACTGGGCCATAGTAGAAAACACATCTGACACAGATATCCTTCAGAAGGGTCTCACAGAAGCGGATAACTGGTGCCAGAGCCACGGCCTAAAGTTAAATGCCAAAAATGCATAGTCATACCCTTCGGCAAAAACAAGGTTACCCTAGCTACCAAATAGGTGGCAATCCACTGAGCACAGAAGAAGTTATCAGGGACCTGGGGACCCAGGTTGATAGTAGTCTGTCATTCGACACCCATGTAACTAAAGTAGTTAGGAAGACCTTCTACATTGCCCACCTTATCATGAAGGGATTCTCATCTAGATCAAGGAGGTCATGGTCTCCCTTTACTCATCACTCATCAGACCAATGATTGAGTACAATGCCCCATTCGGAATGTATCTGACCCGACACTTGCAGCAGCTGGAGAGGCCACAAAGTTCCTCACCAAAAGGATAAAGGGTCTCAAAAATCTGTCCTATGCTGCCCGACTGAAAGAACTCCAGCTCTATTCAGTCGCCAGCTTGCTCAGAGGTGACCTTTGCCTAACATACAAGGCCATGTCAAACCCAGATTTGATGAATATGCTTCACCTCAAAAATCTAGATCCATCAGAGCCACAAGGGCGAGACTTAAACCTTGACACGGCTATTAATAGGGCGTGCTGGAGGGATAGATTCATCACCCAAAGACTCCCTATGCTGTGGAACAAAATCCCGGTACATGTGAGGCAGAGCACCTCGCTGGCCTTGTTCAAGAGAAATCTTGACCAATGGATGGGAGATCGCAGATATACCCCAGGGATTACCTCAGTGTCACTGCTCGACAGAGGCACAGCAAAATAATGGGTATAGTTCCCCATACTAAAGGGGTGGCGTAAGCCACAAAACGATGGGCTAGGCTTGTAAATGCCCTCGGGCAGATAGCCTAGTATGAACCTATGAACCTATGATGGCAGAGGGAAGTCATCGAGACTGTTTACTGTAGGGTTGCGCTTTATTTCCTCCAGATTTGGAGGTAGAAGCACCCCATTGCTTTCACCTGTAAGAATCCTGTGACTGGTATCTAGAACCTTTAGGGTGCCTGGATTTGCCCCATTGAGCTCTGTTGGACACAGGAAAGGACCAATTTTTTGTAGGCCAGTGTCTACTGAATATAGGTGGCTGCACTTGTAAGAAGTCTTTTACAGTTTGCATAGACTTAGCTTTGTCTTCCATTTTCTTTAAAACCTCTTCTGCCTTAATACCAGAGTATCATGCTGTAAAGGTGCATCCAGCAATTTAGCTTTAACATGATCAGGCAAATTTTGCTCTTTTAGCCAGGCATGCCTCCTAATCACAGATCCAGTAACTGCGGCCCTGCAGGAGGCCTCTAAGGAATCAAAACCACATTGCAAAGTATGCTTTCCAACTTGTTCTGCTGCATGCAATAATTCCTGTAATTCTTTATTTTCTGCACATTCAGAAATCAACATAATTTTCTGTTTCAGTAATCCCATAACATGTTGTTGATACTTGAGCATAAGAAACTGGCAGGTTAAGGCCCTAATTGCCAAGGTTGCAGATGTATAAACCTTCATTCCCCATCTATCCAGTGCCCTTGAATCTCTGTCAGAGGGGGTAGGATTTTTTGCTGTTGAGGCCTTAACACCTTTTGGACCCTGTGAAATAGTTTCAGGGTCAGCAGCATGGTTTCTAAATAAAAATCTGTGTGAATCAGGAACCCTGTAATATCTGTCTGGCGTGCTAAGAGCCGGAGGTAAGGAGTCTGGAGTCAAGCTTGACTCCGAAACTCCGAAAATACATCATCCACAATGTCTAAAACAGGAGGTATGGCTAAAGGCCTATGCGGAGGGAGAAGAAGGAAATCCCTGAGGGAGAAGAAGGAAATTCCTGAGCCTCTTTTTTGATTCTGAGAAATCTCGACTCTCCCAGTGAAAATGCTCCCTCAAAGTATGCAAGGTTTCTCCAAAGGAATAATCTTCAGGAGGAGATGCAGATGGGATAGATTCCTCTGCATCAGAATCCTCATAGGGTGGTATAGACAATTCCTGATCAGAAGAGGATTACAGACCACCCTCCCAAACCCAGGAACCCCACTCGGCCTTTCTGAGAACACTGGAAAATATGAAGGTCTCTCCAAACACCATTATATTGGGCGACTTCAACTACCCAAACATAGACTGGGAGCATTACTCTAGCTCCAAAGTACAGTTTTGTACCTACCATAAATGTAGATGTCCGAACTGGATAGCATCTGCAGTCATAACAACTGGGTTGTCCTGTCGTCAGGCAGCCCTTCGGTCGGCCGGATTCCAAAGTTCGGGTCCGGCTTCGGCTGATGTCGCACTTCACCCGACGTCATCTCTGCTGGTCTTCGGGTATAAAGGCATCAGCCGATGCCATTTTCCTCAGTGTTTCTTGCCCCAGATGCCAGTTGCCCTTTTGGAAGGCTAAATTTTGGGTAAATGCCAATGTTTCCAAAAAGATAGAAGGCAAACACAAAAAATAAGCATGTATGTACATATATACAAACAAATACACCATAAGAGACTCCCCCCACCAGCTAGCTATTAGGAGGGTAAATACCCTAGGAATACCACAGAGGGGAAGGAGGGAGGGTAAAATCCTGACTGCAGATGCTATCCAGTTCGGACATCTACATTTATGGTAGGTACAAAACTGTACTATGTCCTTCATGGATACATCTGCAGTCATAACAACTGGGTAGAATACCATAGCCAACTAGGGGAGGAGGAAGAATAGATTATGGTGTGGTTAGGATCCCTTGCAGTACAGCAGTGGCAAACCCTGCTCGGGATCTGGAATACAGAGGTAAATTATAATGCTTGGCAAATGTATGCACGGAGGTCCAAGTAGCCGCCTCAATAATGTCCTTGGTTGCCACTCCTCGTAAAAAGGCTGTGGTAGTGGCTGTTGCACTTGTAGAATGAGGCCTTATGTTCTGTGGAATTGGTTTTCCATGGAAGGAGTAACAGAATCGTATGCAATTTCCTATCCATTTGGAGATTGTCTGTTTGGAAATTGCTTTTCCTTCCCTTCCTGTTGCATAGGCTACAAAAAGCTGGTCAGTTTTCTGTTACTTTTGTTCTGTCCAGGTAGTAGCGTAGCTGTCTATGTACATCCAAGGTATGCAGCATTCTTTCCCTCTGTTTTGTGGGTTGGGAAGAAGGTAGGTAGGTGGATTGCCTGGTTTAAAGACACTCTGGATACCACCTTAGGCATAAATGTAGGATTAGTCCTCATGGACACTCTATCTTGGTGGAAGATTAGGAAGGGTTGTACTGCCATTAGGGCCTGAAGCTCAGAAACTCTCCTTGCAGAGGTTATTGCCAGTAGGAAAGCAGTTTTCCATGATAGATGCTGTAGGTCTGCTGTTGCTGCTGGTTCAAATGGTGCAGTGTCAACTTTTCTAGCACAAAGTTCAAATCCCAAGCTGGCAATGGTGGCTTCCTAGGAGGTTTTACATTCTTGATCCCTCTGAGGAACTGCCTGAGTAGAGGATGTGAAAAGACAGGTGGATCAAAGCTGTATTCTGCTGAAATAGCTGATGCATGTATCTTGATGGAGGAATAGGACAGGCCTGTATGTAGAAGCTCTGCCAAGTACTCCAGAATGTTGGCAATATCTATATTCGACACATCTTTTCCTCTTTCAGCACTCCAAATGACAAACCTTTTCCATTTTCCTGCATAGTTCCTTCTTGTTGAAGGTCAGCGGGCTTCAAGGATAATGTCTTTAACCCTTTGGGAAAGATCTGGATTAGTTGCTGCTATGTGATGTTCCATGCAGTCAGATGCAACGTTTTTAGGTTTGGATGCATGATGTTGTAGTTGTTCTGAGTTAACATCAAAGGCATCAGGGGTATTGACCACATTTTGTCCCGAGACATGCTCCTCAGTAATGGGTACCAGTGTTGTCTTGGCCAGTTCGGAGCTATCAGGATTATCCTTGGACGTTCCTCCTTGATTTTTAGTAATACCTTGTGTATCAGGGGAAGAGGTGGGAATGCATATGCTGTCAGACCTTTCCAGCTGAAGGAGAGTGAATCCACTTTCCATGCAAGTGGATGGAATGTCCTTGTGCAGAATTTTTTGAGCTGGTGATTGAGAGGGGAAGCGAATAGATCTATCTGTGGCATTCCCCATTTCTTTGAGATGGTCTTGAAGATGTCCGGGTGTAGCATCCATTCGTGAGCATCCGAGGTGGTTCTGCTTAACATGTCTGCTAGAGTATTCTCCTTTCCCGGTACAAATATTGCCTGTAACTGGATGTTGTAGCTGAGTGCCAGGTTCCAAAGGTCCAAAGTCATTCTGCATAGGGGGTATGAATGAGTGCCTCCCTGTTTGTTGATGTACCACATGACTGTGGTGTTGTCTGTCCTTATCATCAAATGGCCTTCTTTGAGAAATGGTCTGAATTTTTGTATTGCCAGCTTTACTGCCAGCAATTCTTTTAGGTTGATGTGAAGGTGAAGCTGGTCCTGCGTCCACAATCCTTGTACGCATTTGTCCAGCATGTGAGCCCCCCATCCTAGGTCTGAGGCGTCTGTTGTGATGGTTTGGCTTGCTTGATAGTTGTGAAAGGGTAGGCCTGGGTTTGACTTGCATGCTTGAGCCCACCATAGGAACTCCTGTTTTAGGCATGGGATTAGTGGAATTTCTGCTTCTAGGCTGTGCCTGTGTTGGGACCATAAATTCTTTAGGTACCACTGTAGTTTTCTCATATGCAGTCTGGCATGTGGAACCAAGATTATGCATGATGCCATGAAGCCCAAGGCCTGCAGAACTTTTCTTGCTGTTAGCTTGTTCTGTTTTGTTAGTGCCAAGAAGTAAAGAGGTAGTTCTTTTGTTTTCTGCAGTTAGGAATGCCATTTGTTTTACTGTGTCCAATTCCGCGCCCAAGAATGTCCTTGTTTGGGATGGTATCAGCCTTGACTTTTGTAAATTGACTGCGTATCCCAGTGCTTGTAGCAAGTAAATGACCCTTTGTAAATCTGTTGTCAGCTTGCTTTTGTTGTCCCCTTGTAGCAGGCAGTCGTCCAGGTATGGATAGATTTGGATTCCCTGTAGTCTGCAGTGGGCGATTACTGATGCCAGGCATTTTGTGAATACTCTGGGTCGCAGTAGATAAGCCAAAGGGCAATGCTGAGAATTGATAGTGCTCTGATCCTGCAAGAAATCTGAGGTATCTTCTGCAAATTGGTCGAATGGGGACGTGCAGGTATGCCTCCTTGAGATCTAGAGTTACCAGCCAACACTCCTTGCCCAGCATGGGAAGAAGTTGCTGTAGGGTCAGCATTTTGAATTTTGGGACAATGATGTATGTGTTTAAGGTGGACAGGTCGAGAATAGGTCTCCAACTTTTTTCCTTTCTTGGAACTAGGAATAGTCTGGAGTAGAATCCTTTGCCTTGTTCTGTTATTGGCACTCTTTCCACAGCTCTCATCTTTGTTATTTGCATTATCTGTTGTAGAGCTTCTGTTTTTTGGTTTGGAGGCAGGCTTGGCATTCCTCTTTTGACTGGTAAAGTGTGGAAGTGGAACCGGTAACCTTGGTCTATGGTTTGCAAAATCCACTTGTCTTTTGTGATATAGTGCCAGTTTTTCGAAAATAGGGTTAATTTTCCGCCTAATGGTGCTGCTATTTGTTCCCTGGTAGGCGGAGTTAGAATCAAGTCACTGTGATTGTCCTGTTGTAGTGGTAGTGGCTGTGTCTGTGCCTCTGTTATTACCTTGCCACTGTCGTCCTCTGTAGGCACCCCCTCTGGATTGATTTCTGCCTCTGGAACGTCTATTCCTGCCCCTTTGGGATCTGGTGGAGTCAGGAAAGGACCAATTTTGGCAGGCCAGTTCCTGCTAAACCTTGGGGCTGAACCTGTAAGAAATCTTTAACCGTTTGTACAGATTTTGCCTTTTCTTCCATTTTCTTCATTACCTGCTGGGCAGGTGTACCAAACAAACTGGCCTTATCCATAGGAGCATCTAATAACTTAGCTTTAACATGATCCGGTAAGACCTGTTCCTTCAGCCATGCATGTCTTCTTATCACTGTGCCAGTCATGGCTGATCTAAATGAAGCCTCCAGTGCATCATAGCCACATTTTAAGGAATGGTTACTAACCTGTTGTATGTTATTTACCATTTCTAATACATATTTCTTATCTATAGAGTCATCAGAGGATAGCTTTTTAGTTAACTGATCGAGTATAAACTATTGGTATTGTATCATGTGAAACTGACAGTTTAAAGCTCTAGCTGAGAGAGTAGCAGAGGTGTAAACTTTTTTGCCCCATCTGTCTAAAGACCTGGCTTCCCTTTCAGAAGGAATAGGGGTTTTTGCTGTGGTCGAGGCTACTGCCTTAGGTCCCTGGGATATAGTTTTGGGGTCTGCAAGTGGGGCCTTGTATAGGTGATGATGAGTGTCTGGCACCCTGTAAAATCTATCTGGTTTGGCAGGGGCTGGAGGTAAGGAATCTGGTGCAGTGCAGACATCAACTGAGGCAAGAAAGAGTCCCCAACGGGGTACTTAGCTTTTAGAAGTCTTCGAAGTAGTATTCGGTAGTAGTAATCTCTGGATCTGACCGACCGGCACTTGCGAACAGCTTCTGCTTAGGGCGCCACGCGGCAAGAAAGACTGAGGAAAATGGCGTTGGCTGATGCCTTTATACCCGAAGACCAGCAGAGATGACGTCGAGTGAAGTGCGACATCAGCCGAAGCCGGACCCGGACTTTGGAATCCGGCCGACCGAAGGGCTGCCTGATGACAGGACAACCCAGTTGTTATGACTGCAGATGCATCCATGAAGGACATCACCCTAGCCCAAAGGTTCCCAGAATTTATAAACTCAAATGCTATGGAACAACTTGTTACCACTCCCACAAGAGGGGAAAATATACTGGACCTGATCATGACCAACATGGGGACTCTATGCTCCAGACCAGAAGTGTATCCCTCACTGTTACCATAAACTAATCTCACTGGATATTCACATCCCGACCCCACCCCCTGCCCAGAAAACCACAGTGAAAAACTTCTCTAAAGCAAATTTCACACTCCTCAAAACCAAGGTGGAAACCTTCAAAGCCCCCGGGCCTGTGGAAAATACGGCCCAGGCCACAGAATCCTTTATAAACGCATTCTATGAACACCTTCAGGAATGCATGGATCATGCGATCCCAAATAAAACCAAGACCCAATCCTCCAAAGGCAGACGTCCTGTCTGGTGGACCCCAGCCATAAACAAACTATACAATACAAGGAGGAAGCTACTAAATGATAGAGCAAAATCCCAATAAGGGAAGGCATCACTGATCAGTATTAGGAAAAAAACTACGGGCACTCATAAAATTGTCTAAGGCCAGCTTCGAGAGAAAAATTGCACAGGACACTAAGGATAATCACAAGGCTTTCTTTAGTTATGTTAGGAACCTGGGTGGGAATTCCCAGATATGCTCAGAATTAGTCCAAAATGACAAAAAAATACACTGAACCCACAGACATTGCCAACATCCTAGCTGACAGGTTCAGCGCAAACTCCCCCCTATCAAAAGGGCAAATATCTATCCCAGCAGAGTGCTGCCCCTGACATCTCAGATGCTCAGGTAAGAGCCGCCTCTCCAAAGCAAAAACACAGCATCAATGGGACCAGGCGGTGTCCCGGCTGCGTCCTACATGAACTCCAAGAAGAGCTAAACCCAAACATAAAACTACTGTTCAATCTCAGCCTTACTACAGGATATGTGCCCAAAGAGTGGCGTACAGCAACAGTGGTCCCTCTCCATAAAGGTGGTGCCTCAACGGATCCTGGAAACTATCACCCCATAAGCCTGACTAGCTTGGTCTGCAAAGCTATGGAAAGGATCATCATGGACCTCATAAATAAAGATATTGGGGACCTACAGACACTGGATCCTACCCAGTTCGGCTTTGTTAAGGGCAGATCCTGCCTCTTAAACCTGGTTGATTTCTTTGAAACGGTCACCAAGGCCATTGACGAGGGAAGGTGGTCCACACAACCTACCTGGACCTCGCAAAGCCTTCGATACAATACCCACTCGGGCATTATAGATAAGCTCACCAGCTTAAATATAAACCCCTATGTCACTAGATGGATTGCAAACTGGCTCAAGGACAGAACCCACATGGTTAGAATTGCTGGAGCCATGTCAGACTCCAAACCAGTTACAAGTGGTGTCCCACAAGGCTCAGTCCTGGGATCTCTCTTGTTCGGTATATATTTCTCGGAGGTACAGGCCAACACGGAAGGACTGTGGCTGACCAAGTTCGCAGATGACTGCAAACTGGGCCATAATCAACTCTCCAGCCGACACAAGCATCCTCCAAAAGGGCCTCATAGAAACAGACAACTGGTGCCAGAGCCATGGCCTCAAGCTAAATGCCAAAAGTGTATAGTCATCCCTTTGGCAAAACAAAGTGCCCACAAATTACCACATAGGTGGTAATCCATTAAGTACAGAAGAAGTAATTAGGGACCTGGGGACCCAAGTTGATAGCAATCTCTCATTTGACAACCACATGGCCAAAGTGGTTAGAAAAACATTTTATATAGCCCACCTAATCATGAAGGGATTCACATCTAGATCAGGGGAGGTCATCGTGCCTCTTTACTCATCCCTCATCAGGCCCATAATTGAGTACAATGCCCCTTTTGGGATGTACCTTACCAGACACCTGCAGCAACTGGAAAGACCCCAAAAGTACCTCACCAAGAGGATCAAAGGGCTCAAACAGATGCCATATGCTGCCCGGTTAAAGAAACTCCAGCTCTACTCAGTGGCATACCGCCCTGTTCAGAGGCGATCTGTGCCTGACGTATAAAGCCATGTCCAACCCGGAGTTAATGGACATGCTGCACCTCAGAAAATCCAAATCCCATCGAGCTACGGCCGAGAGACTTGAACCTCAGCACTGAAATAAATAGGACATGCTGGAGGGACAGATTCATAACCCAGAGGCTCCCTTCACTCTGAAATAAAATCCCAGTCCAGGTTAGGCAGAGTCCCTCATTGACTCTCTTCAAGAGGAATCTTGATGAGTGGATGGGAGATCGTAGGTTTACCCCGGGTATCACTTCTGTGTCACTTTTAGACAGAGGCACAGTATACTAACCTCGAAAAAGGGCATAGCAAAATTAATTTAAAATGGGTGGCGAAAGCCAAACACATTCTGGCTAGGCTTATAAATGCCCTAGGGCAGATAGCCTAGTATGAACCTATGAATCTAAGAAATAGAAACCGGATCTGAAGATTCATAAATCAGTTACTTGCTTAGGCCTCTTATCAGGAGGGGGTTGGGAACCCCTGATCAAGGTAATTAGGTCTTCAGACATTTTGATCATCTGTTTTTTGGGCATAGAGGCCTGTGCACGTGGCTCATGCGTTGGTTTTGTAGCTTTAGAAGTTGCTTTTGTCTTTGATTTTGAAGCTGGCGTCGGTTTTATATAAAAATGTTGTGGCCTGAATACACCCTCAGAAACCGGTGCCTGCTCAGCAGCTCCGGACCCATCCGAGGGAGAGACATCCGCGGGTACAATACTTTGAGAATCTCACGGCGTGCCGGACTCCACATGGGTCTCGGTAGGGGCCTGCGACTCGAAAGTAGTGGGTATCAGGGGCTGTGAAAGTGCCTCACTGAGTACTGGCGAACCAGCGACTGGCTTAGGAGAAGCTTCGCCATCGGTTTTGGAACTCGACGGTCTGTCTCTGTCCTTTTCTTTGCATTTTTTGTGTACTCCAGCAGTCGGATTGCTATCTGATGACATTTCAGAATAGTTAAATCTGTTTCCAAAATATTTTGAGGCAAAGATATACAGACGCTTAATAGAGCGTTGGTTAAATCTAGCACAAAATCGACAGTTAGGCACATTATGATCAGAGCTTGGCAAGGAATACAGTATAAATGGAAATCCTTATGAGGTATTTGCTTCCCACAAGTATTGCAATTGTATGACATCGGTATGGGGCAAGAAAAAAAAGCTTTAGTGAAGACTTCGGTTCTGAAACTCGAATTCGAAAATTTCAGGAGTCGGCTGACTGGCACTTGCAAACTGCTTCTGCTTCGGGCACTGCGCGGCAAGAAAGACTAAAGAAAATGGCGTTGGCTGCTCGTTTTATACCCCTGGCAACCTGACGTCATGGAAGAGGAGACAGCAACCGAAGCAGGGCCCAAGACTTTGGAATCCAGGCCAACTGAGGGCAACCTGCCAGCAGATTACCCAAATGTAAGGACTGCAGCAGTGAAACATGAGGAACATCTGGATGAAGGCCATGACTTAACCGAGGAACTGTACACCAACTTGTTTTTCAAATTTCAAAAAATATAACCCTTTAACTGGGACACTGCAGGTTTCTGAAAAGTATATATATTTTCAATATTTAAAGAACACATTCCTGAACTGGGTTTAAGATTAAGCAAAAATGAATAAAATAAAAATAAAAGCATATGTAAATTCTTAAACTCATTGTACAAAAACACATCTTTTAACTACATCCTGTGGGGTATATGGCTAGCTATGTTCTTATTTTCCAGTTGCACATACAAGGAACCACTGTAAAACCTAGTTCCGTACAGTGAAGCAAAACTCCAGATGCCTCTTGTCCCACCTAAAGAACAATTTAAAGGGAAGAAATTAAAGTTGCTTCAAATTCTTTTTATCCCCACAGACAACAATCATCACGGGAGGCAAGCAGATCATTCACCAAGTAAACTTTATTACAACATAACGATGGCAAGATCCAACCATGGTAACAGTGACCTTAGCAGTAACCAGTAAAGGGAGCATCTGTCAGTACAAAGATGTATTTTCCTATCAATGTCTCTTCAAATTCTAACAAGATAGTTCAATTCCATGTCAGAAAAAAGAACAAACATCTATTCAGTGCAAGGAATTTTTGGAAGTTGAAAGAATTCCATTTCTTTGAGACCTCTAGTCTGTAGATGGGCTTTGTGCATAATGCAGGTTAGTGTTTAGTCTACAGTACCTGTCCATCTTATGGGTACAAAGATATGCCAGATATCTTTAACAGCTTCATACTCCTGTTTTTCTATTTGCATCTTCCACCTGAAGCATCATCATCTAAATATGGATTGTCCTGCACACTCTCCACTGGTTTTGAATAAAGATGTTAAACTCTCAGCACTGGGACATCAAGGAATGAAGCCCTGACTGCAGTCCAGGTGATCACAACTAGCAACCTAAGCCCTGGAAGAGCTTGCTGAGAGCTGTAGGAGTGCGCAGCTGATAATGGTTCCCCTATCCTGGAAGAAAGGAGAAAGCACCATCTGTTGCAGCACTGACACTTAAAGGCAAGGTACAAAAGGGTCTGGACCAGCAGGGGAAGGTAGTTAAGAACCAAAACCCAGGGACGTATCTGGATGATGGCCATTGACCTTCACCACCACCAGACAATTGGCCCTTGCTACTTCTGCTCATTTGATGGTGAGGACAAGTGAAAGGGAAAAAAATACAAAACATTTTTAAGATGAATATGCATTCCCAGCAGTTTCACCTGGTTCAGTATACTGCAGTATGTGCTAGTGTTAGTGGTTGTCTTTAAATACACAGCCAAACACTGGTGCATTGTGGGAGACCCATTTTCCATGTCCATAGAAGACCATCAGTGCAGGGCACACTGCACATCAACAGGTTCTTTAGAAAGAAATTATTTTGGTTTACATAACATTAGTCCCACGAATACTCTCCAACATGGATACTGCTTCTAGCCATATCTTTATGACCTGCCCCGAGTGTCAAATGGTGTGCAATCACATGTCAAACCTCTTTTTTTGGGTTATCTTGCTACTGTATTCTGTGGTCGTATTGTCATTCTTTGACCATACAGTGATGTAAACTGACAATACTGATATGCAGTGGTTATTCATCTACACGTGCTTATTTCCTGAAGTGTTTTATTTTGGTGCAGGTACTGCAATCCTACAAGTATGGGGCTGATAGTACAATAGCCACTGTACTGCACTAGCAGTTTCCTTTTTGTGCAGTTGGAGATGATTAATCATGGATGGAGCTTATTCGCTAACTGCGCTACAAAAAATGGTTGGGTTGTTGGCAAAATGGTGTTTTGAAAGGGATAAATACATGTGCATACAGCAGCCAAACTTATATAGTGATACAACGGAGAAAAGTATAGGAGTTGTAGCTTATGCATGAGTTAACAACACTCAGATATAGACTCTTATCTGCAAGTAATTTCTCTGCTTTTGTTTTAACAAGAATGCAACTTGGGTTCAAGACCCCCAACAGGCAACATGAGAGAAACATTGAGGAAAAAAGGAAACAAGAAGCACCCCAAAGTAAAAATGGACAGTGCACCATCGCTGGTGATGGAATGATACTGGAGATGGTTAGGTAACAACACCTACATAAGACATCATGGATGTAGGTGCACTGATTGACAGTGTTATGCTCAAACCTATCCCTAATCAGCTAATGGAATGAAACGGTTTGACAAAGTGAGCTTGTAAACACACTGATACTCCAAAACATGACAAAAATGTGCAACCCCATCACTGGCTTCCAATTCGGAGCAGTCTGCCATCTCAAGCTTAAATATGCTTCCAGCACCATGCCAGCAGATCTCTTAACTGTACCTATTTTGGAGGTATGTACCTATTTTCACTCGATTTACTATTTCACACAGTACCTATTTCTGTAGGTACCTTTCTATTTTCAGACTTGTTTTACCCCTTCATACAATTATGACCCACCAGTCACATAGGACTTTGTTTTTTTATACAGGAAACTAGACTCATACCTCTCAACCTCTTAGGGTAAGAAATCTGGACAAATCCAAAAATAATGGTGGCACAAATACCCAAAAATAGAGACGGAATTTAAATACTGGTCTTATAAACTTAGAAAGTTGCTAGAATAACAGGATTTGTATTGGCATGGAAGGATACAAAGTGTGAAACTCAAATATATGCCATTATTTACTGGACTTCCATCTAAAGTGATTGCCAGAAAACCATACATTTTATAGGAAACGAACCAAAACTATGAGGCAAAAATCTGGACATTCTGTGAAAAAATGGACAGTGGAGAGGTATGACTACATTGCATAACCAACATATTGAGGACACCAACAATTTATGGGATGGGGAAAAGAGTGTCCACGTGTTACATTTCCCTTTTTCAGAAACAAAAATTAATGAATGATACGTCTATGGATTTTAGACTGCTCATGGGTTGGTACTAGGTTATTGGCCCTAGGGCCTATACAAGCCTAACCATAACAATTCCCTGGATATTTCTTCCCACAATATTTTCTTTCCTGGACCCCTATCTATCAGGGCAACTGACGTGATCCCCAGGGTGAATTTCCTATCTCCCATCCAATCATCAAGGTTCAATTTGAAGAGGGCCAAGGAGGCACTCTGCTTGACATGTATGGGCAGTCTATTCCAGAGTATGGGGAGTCTCTGGGTCAGGAACCTATCCCTCCAGCATGTTTATTTGATAATATGCGAGTAATATGTTTGCATCAGTTTTGTCATTCTCAGCTTTGTAAATTTGTTTCTGTGAAGTATCCAACAATCCTACTATTGGGAAGAATTGTGTTATCTGGTACTCAAAACACTGTGCTAATTAAGATACCCAGATTTTTTGGCTCAATATACCTACTTTTTAGAGCCGCTGTACCCATTTCCAGTGTCAGCAGGTATACATGCTAGTTCTTAAGTGGTTAAATAAACTAGTCCTTCTCGGACCCTTTTTCAGCCATAGTAAGTGCATACAGCAATGACAAAGGTATAGTAACACATATATAGAGAAACTAAAGTTACCAAATCAGGGCTGTAGGAGCAGTCCAGAGTATTAGGGAGTATGGGGAGAGGAGTATATTAAGAACACAAACTCTACACACTTAGTGAGGTTGAACGTTAACTCTGAATCCTGGGGCTGAAAAACAGAAATCTTAACCTGTGAGCTACTATGCTGCTTGGTCAGTGGTACATTGCAATATTTCCTTCTGCAATAAGATGTGTTTACACTGAGGCCATATACAAAAGACAGTTGACAGTAGCCACTCAAGTGTCACTATGGCCACATCACACCTTTCTTGTTTTTAATGTGGTACACACAGTGCACATCTAAGCTAGGAGTGTATAGAGGCCCATGTTTTGCAGTCTGAATGCAGTTGTCCATTGCAGTCATCTCTATGTTAAAGGGTGTGGCAGTATGCCCAGACTTTGCCTATGTACCATGTCCTTGGTGTGGCAGTATGCCCAGATTTTGCCTATGTACCATGTCCTTGGTGTGGCAGTATGCCCAGATTATGCACATGTACTGTGTCCCTGGTGTGGCACTAATCTGCATCAAATACCACATTACGGCTCATGCTTACCCAGCTATACTGCCACCAGTATGTTTCAGCATCTGCCTTCAGTCATGCTATAACACCATCACCATTACAGTACAAGAAACAAAAGCAACATTGTTGGTGCCAGACTGGTGTGCCTGTGATGTTCTCCTATGCACTACCAGGAAAGTCTCACTGCTTCAAACAGGAACCAGTCGGCATAGTCTCACAAGGCACTTGTGTGTGCAAACACTGCTGATATACAAAAAGAGAAACATTCCATCAGGCTTGATCCCGTAACTCACATTTTAGTTGTGGCAAAACATGCCTCACACACTTTTTCAAAATCGCACTGGTTTGCATGTCAGCGATGTTCCCTTAGTGCATTCATGAGGGTCTTCTGCTTGAACTTCCACCTGCTACCTTACTATTCAGCTTCTGTTGTGACCTTTCACTTTACAGAACTCACTGCATGCAATTAACTGCATTCCAAACCGTCCCAGTAACCTTACCCTGCAATCACAACTGACACTACCTGAGTGACTGTACTGCTCCAGATTACTGGGATATGAAAGTACAGAAGTAAAAAATGGAATTTTTTTTTTTTTCAGTACATCAGGATATTGGCTACTTTTCAATAACTGTCTGTTATAACCACACACAAATTTTATTTATTTTAAATTGCCTTTAGTAACGTGTGTGTGTGTGTGTATATATATATATATATATATATATATATATATATATATATATATACACACATATATATATATATTTATATATATATAGAGAGAGAGACAGGGAGAGAGAGTGTGTGTATAGGCGGCTAGACAAAAAGCCTCTCATCATTTCACACTATCTGGAAAAAAGCAGTGTACTTGATATATACAGCAAAAAAGTATGCGTGATCACATGATCGTGCACAATAGCAAAATAAATAACACAGGAATTAAATTCAACACAAAGGAAAAAGCAAAATCCATGACAACAAAAGAATGCTACATAAACAGCTTATGTGAAAACTTAGAGACAGAATCAAGGAGATCAAATTATAAATTGATACACAACATGACCGAAAAGCAATTACATAGATTATACGACATACAAAAGGTAGATTACCGGGACACAGGGAAAAAGCAGACATTCCACAAAAAGAATTAAGACAGGAAGGTAAGGGGAGAAGACAGAGAAATATTAGAAATGGCATACGGGGGGAAATGATGTAAACAGCAGTGCAAAAACAGAAGGGAAAAGCAGATAGAGTATTATATATATATTTTTTTAATTAGTTGACATATAATATTATGCATCCATATAACAAACTATCGGGTCATTCCTGAAAATGGACAACATATGACTTAGAGATTGCAATCACTTACAACACTGCCCTTGTGGTATACCTTGCTGGGGAAGTAAGGAGTCTCCTGGCACTCGTTTGTATTCAAAGGTCTAAATTCATACCTTACTTGCCCCCAGCTGCTTGTAACTATCAAAAGTAAACGAACCAATCGGAAACGCTCATGTATGTGTGTATACCAAACTTGAGCGCACTATATCTAATTCTGTATGATGCTTTTTGTGAGCTACATTAGCTGATTTTGTACATCTCAAATGTGAAACATCATCTATAGGAGGCGTCATACATCATTCAAGAAATTCGCAAAGGTATGAAAAAAATATATGTTTTCTTCTTTTGGTAATCATTTTGCTTTTAATGGCTGCATCTTTCTGATGCAGATTAAAGCTCATTTGTGCTGATTTTTTCCCTTTCTGAATTAAGACTAAAATGTTATAATTGTCTCTAAGTACAGACTCCAAAACATTTAGACATTTATTTTTAGTTGTACAGCCCGAGCTGGAAATTACAATCAGAAAAGGAGGTGGTAATAACACAATGTAAACAATAACACTGAATCAGCATTCATCCCTTGCACTATGATGTAAAACGGTAGAAAATTACTTGCATATGAAAGGAATTAGAATTGTCCCTGCAACACAAGTTTCTGAAGACATAAAGCTTCCATTCTCAGAAGTACTCAGTATTACAACCCCCCCCCCCCAAGAAAAAAAGTGTGAGAGGATGGACAAAGTAGTTGCTGAACACACTGTAACAGGACGACATTAATTTGATACAGCTCTACATTTTCTTTCTTTCTCGACACATCTTACGCTGCACTTCTTTTTCTCTCCATGAATGCCCTGCAAGCCATGTACAAGCTGTGTGTAAACTACCACTCGGGGGTAAGGATAAACAACGTTTTTAATTAACAGACCCAAAAGAAGTGCAGGAATAAACAATGTTTAATTAACAGACCTTACAAAAAAAGAAGGGATAAACAAAGTTAACAGTTTGTAAGTGGTGAGATAAATGGATTTAATTAACAGGCTCAACTAAAAGAAGTTAATGAAAAAAGTAAAGCTATCCTTTCAGATGACTGAGAGAGATAAATCAGGAAACATTAAAACCACATGCATGTACCATCATTAACCGAAGTCACTACCATTAAGGACCTTAAATGGTAGTTTAGAGTAACCATGTATTGAATAAACAAATAAACTTATCTACTCTTAAAAAGTCAAATTAACAATGCTTCACTGAGAATCAAGATGCCAACACACCTCCCATATGTTTGGAACAAAGATGCATATCAACGTGTTTAAAAATGTAAAGTCAATAGCAGAATTCTTCCAATTACAGACATTTCCAAACATTTTTAATTTCAGATATTTTGAAAAGGCCAGACATTCCAACCTAATGGAACAGTTACTGCAATACAAATAAGCCTCTACATAACCGAATCTGAGTTGTCTAGCATTGTCTATGCAAAAAAAACACTGCAAAGCAGAAGCCTTTATGTGGCTAGGTTTTATAATAAAATACTTGCTTGTTTTCCTTAATTTCACATGCCAGCTTTCAGAATATTCATGAATACAAGATTTACACATTCTAAATATACATGCAGGAACGTGAAGCTTAAAACGTCGCCAATTTTTCCAGGTGAAACCTAACCATTGGTGCGAATGCGTCTTGAGAGGAGGTCTAGCAGCAATGTCTGGTTATGTAACCTGGTCAGGAAGAAGGAATCAGTTGGATTTCATTGAATACAACTAAAATGTGTCTGGTAAACTTGTTAGATCTGTATTGCTTATTGAAATTCATGAGATTTTGGAGCTACATTTCTACTTTTTAATATGTCAAGCGAAACTAAATGGTATCTCTGTAATTCAGTGACCATTAACTCCAGAGCACAAGGCATTTCTCATAGGAATAGGACAGATTATGAATGGGTTGCCTGTGTAAACTACTCCATGGAAATAAAAAAAAAAAATGTTCAAGGATCCCCCTGCTCATGGAACAGCATTCTACAAGCTGCAAACATTTTCCATGAATATCTAGTCTTGGGTTAATTACGTGCCATAATAATGTGTTACAGCTAACACTGTGATTTAAATTATAAAGCAGGTGTCCTACTCTTTACTTACGTACATACAAACAAATATTTCAAGCATGGGCAATAATGCCCTTCGAGCCTGCCGAAATACAAGACAGCTGTTCCCATAAGTGTCCAGGGTCTTACAGTTTTCCAAATTCTGGTTTCTGTATAGAAAGCGGTAAAAGACAGGGACAGAAATAAATACAGTCCACTATGGGAAAAGTACAATTCACTTGAGAAACTTTCATTAAAGCAGCCCTAGAGAGGTAAACATTCAGATGGTTCTAGAAGCTGGACTAGTAAAAAAATGTATGAAAAGCCAAACCTCGACACCAGTACTGTCGGCCCGCATTGCTCCAACCCGTTTAATATTCTCACAATGCCCACAACCAAGCTGTAAACAGGCATAGTGGCAGCAGACACATTATCTGCCCCGAGTACAAGAGTATTAGTACAGAGTCCCAGAGACACACCATTTATGCCACATCAAGGTATCTGTCTATGATGCTTTATAGTACATCCTTTGGGGGGGGGGGGGTAAGCACCAAACATCAAATAAGGGACGCTCATTTTTTTTTTTTTTTGATAGTGGATTCTATCAGGTCTTTCACATAACATTAATTCCTTCTGTTCAAGGATTTTAAACACCAAACACCAAAATAAAAGTAAAAACAGTAGTTCAGGTAGGACTACAAAAAAAAGCAAATATTATAACAATAAAGGCATCCGACTCCCCCATATGCATATGGGATACCTACTGCATGGTTCTCATGCTCTCACTGTGTCCTTATGGCTTTTTGCCAGAGTCACCAGTTTCCTCACATATCCCAAACACTTGAAAGTAGCGGAACTGGTAATAGTCGTATTGTCCGCAGATGTGTATGTGCCCCCCACCTCCCTATGATATGGAGCTGCATCCCATTTTAGGACTAGTTCCCGACTTACGCCCAACCCTTGCTGGGACAGGTTCCAACTCTCCACAACCATGAATTGGATAAAAGGACTATTGAAAATGATGTATGGTGCATTACCCCTGCATCCCTTTGCTGTCTGTTCTTCGTAAAACTTAGCCCGAGTAATTTAGCTCACACATTTCATTATCTCCTTTACTTTTGATTCTTCTGTTTTTAACTCTGGCCATTTTTTCTTTCCCAAACAGGCAGAGGCAAGATTACCTCTCTTTCTTCTAAGTGACATTACTCTTAATACTGCCAATACCAAAAATTCAGACTACCTTGTGCAGATTAGTAATTATAAACCTAATATGTAAATTGCCAATGATTCCCTAGTTTTTCAGTACAGTAAAAGTAGTCTAAAAACACAAGAAACTGTTACAATTCTTTGAATCTCTGACTGGTGCTGCTGTTTTCTACTCCATAGATTCCTTTCCAAGCTCATCTCCTCTCCTATCATTCATCCCTGCTACAACGTAATCAAACATAAAGGAGAAAGTTACTGTGGGGAAAAAAAGCAGTACCTCCGTTTTTTTTTTTTTTACTCCTTCGCTGTAGACATTCCATTATTTTCCCCCTTCTACATTCCTCTCCTTACATTTATTTAGTATTTCTTTACCAATCTAAGTTCCTGATTTTTTTGTAAAAAGCTTTTGCACAGTCTGCATTACCTTCTCATCTTTTAACAATATAGTGTTTTACTTCCATAAACATTTTTTCCTTGTGTTATGTCCACTGCAAATTGTACTAGGTTATAATAACCGGACAATTTACCAATTCACTGATAATGCTGCCAACTTTACTGAAGGGGTATATACCCTACCATAATATGTGAACCGTACATGTTCTACAAGTCTCTTTGCCACGGTTTTGCATTATCAACTTGGATTTTCAGTTTGATCCAAATAGTTTTATACTTACTCTCTCTCATCTTTAACTCACAGCTAAAATCCCCACTCATATCACTAGCTTTTCTGTATATTAATAAACGTCTCGTTACTTTATTCTTGGACACACACATGCGCGCACACACATGCATGTGCACACACACAAAGTAATTTCGGGGACACCAGTTCACCTACTGCATGTCTTTGGCACATGGGTTGAATTGTTTTACCTGGGAAACCCCACACAGACACGGTGGGGGGGGGGCATGAAAACTGCACAGAAGTCACCCCAACCAAGACCTGAACTTTCGTCATAATTGTTGAGGCTACTTACTGTACCCCTTTGTTTCCTACAAATTCAAACAGATAAAAATAATCAACTTAAAACCTTTCTGCTGAAATGTAGTTTCAGTGAAAATGTACAGTTCACATCCACACAAGCTATTTCTAGAAGCAAGGATCAGCACTCCTATCATACAGGATAAAACCTGATACATGGGTTCATAGTATCTTAGATTACTAGGCTAATGGCTCAAGAGGGCCTTACAAGCCTAGCCAGTTTTACCCAGACTTTATACAATTTTCTATCCCTAGGGGAAAAATAACAAGGGTCAGCAAGCAGGGTTTTGACTATTTTTACAAACTGCCTCTATCCATAAGGACCATGGGTACCACCCCAGAAGTGAATTTGCAATTTCCCATCCACTGGTCCAGATTGTGCATGAAGATGGTCAGGAAAGGGCTCTGCTTCATGTGAATAGGAAGCCTATTCCAGAGGAGGGGCAATTTCTGGGACACATCTGTCTCTCCAGCATGATCTATTCATGTCAGAGATCTGGTTTAGATCTTTGGGGCGCAAAACCCTTGTGCATTTAGTTTTGCAAATGTGCAACACTTTCATCAGAGCTGGGCCAGAGTCTGCCTTGTAGGTCAGGTACAGATCACCCCTCAGTAAACAGTAAAAGTCCTATCACTGTATTCAGCTTTCTAATCGATCCACATATGACAACACATTGGTTATACCCTGTATTTTTTGGTGAGAAACTGCTGAGGATGCTCCAACTGTTGCAGGCGACTGGATAAGTACATGCCAAAAGCTGCATTTTACTCGATTATTGGTCTGATAAGGGATGAGCACAGTGGTATTATGACTTCAGCAGACCTGGATGCCATGCCCTTATACTATTAAGCCGAGCCATATAGGATTTCCTCACCATCATGATCATGGACACATGGTAGTCAAAACTTGCTGAGTACCCAGATCCCTCACCACTGGGTCCACTGTTGGGTGGTACTATCAATGGTTTTGCAGGAGTATTTGGATTTCCCAAAGTGTATTATTATGCACTTCTTTGCATTTAGTTTGAGGTCAAGGCTTTGACACCAATCATTAGTTTGCATCAAACCTTTCTGTAGGATATAAACATAATTTAGGGAGTCGATGACTGCCCCAAACTTGGTCAGCCAAAGGCCATCTACATTTGACTTGACACCTGAGAAGTATATCACAAACAGGAGGGGGCCCAGCACTGAGCCCTATGGTACTCCACTGGTGACTAGCCTCTTGCAGGATGTGGACTCCCCCACTCTAACGTGTTGCAGCTGTGAGCCATTTTGATACCCATCTGGTGTCGTAGAGGTCAATGCCAAATTCTGTGAGTTTATCTAATATCCCAAGTTGAGTACAGTTTCAAATGCCTTGGTCAGGCCAAGGTAGGCAGTATGCACCGTCTTACCCTCATCGATGGCCTTGGTGACCTAAAGAAGTCATCCACCAGATTGAGCAGGCAGGACTTGCCCTTGACAAAGCCAAATTGGGTTAGGTCTGGTGTCTGGTGATTTTCCATGTTGTTAAAATCGGGTCCATCGTTATCCTTTCCATAGCTTTGCATGAACCTAGTCAGACTTATGGGTCCAGCAGCTTCCCGGGTCAGTTGCGTGTCCCCCCTTGTGCAGCGGGATGACTCTTGTTGTCCTCCACTATGCTGGGACAAAGTGCGTCTGGAGACTATGTTTAAATAGAGATCTGAGTGGGTCTGCTAGGTCATGTTTCATGCTATTTAACTGGCACCCTGGGATTCCAACAGGGCCCACTGATGCCATTGCAGACCAGCTGTTCCACAGCATTTGCATTGACAAAGACCAGGAATCTCTGAGTCTGCATGTTAGTGGTCGTGTACATTGCCCAGTTTAAAGATGGATAGTTAAAATCACCCGAGTAGTGTGTTGGGGTGAATGGTGAGTGATTCTAATAAACTTCAGGTATGTGGAGTGGTTTTCATGGTTGGGGACCTGTAACTAGCAATGATATGGTGAGGGATTTTACCTATGGTCATCATCCTGCTTCACCAATCTAAATGGAAACACTCCCCCCCCCCCTTATTTTTCCCCGCTTTTCAGAGGGTGGTCTGAATGTTCAATTGGCATTGTAGCCTCACATTGCTTGGGTGCTTTCTGCAGACTTGAACCACGTCTCCTAACTGCACAAAAGTCAGCATTCTCCAGGGTGAGGACAGCTTCCAGGGAATGTAGTTTCTTGTTAAGACTTCTACCATTCAGCAGTAGTACCTTCAGCTTGGCGTTAGAAGAATTTGTTATGTTGGTAGTTCTGTTGGTTTGGCAATGCCAAAAAAGGCACTATGGGGGTGGCTAATGCCTTAGCCAGTATTCAAAAGCCTATCTGCGACAGGTACAGATCAGCTCTGGCAAAGCAGCATGGTCTGTCAATCATGTTGTCTCAGACTGAAATACTGGATCCCCTTGGAATGACAACAGCTACACCAATTATTGAAGTCAATCATTTTCTGCTTGTATTGTGGCATTCTTTGTGAAGGTTGAATGCTTCTCAATTCAAGGTTCATACCAGCCTGCGACATGTATTCAGAGAGGTCCAGCATGTATATTCCAGGGAGGAAGGTCTGAGGTCGTTCACACCCACATGGACTAGGAGTCATACTGATGCTTGTGATTGAGTGATCCAAGTGCCTATGTGATCTGGCGAACCTTGGCCCCTGACAGGCAACTGACTGTAACCCATTCTTTATCCAACCTAGTGAGGGGGGCTTCTGTGTTTCTCACAGCAGAGTCTCCTATGACCAGGATGTTTGAATGTGTGGTATTTTCCCTAAGAGGGTTGTTTATAGAGGCACTGCGATGTGTATTTTTATGTGTAGTGGTTGGTGCTGACTTGGTTTTGTTTGCATGTTGGTTCCGAGGGTGGCGTACAGGAGGTCTCTGAGGTTTTGGTACGTTACTTGTGAGTACCTCCACATATGTGGACAGCACAGTGGTGCAGCGGTAGCATTGTCACCTCACAGCAAGAGGTTCTCCAGTTCGATTCTCAGCTGGAGTGCTGTCTGTGCAGAGTCTGCATGCCCTCCCTGCGTTCAATGTGGGTTTCCTCTGGTTTTCTCCCATGTTACAAAGACATGCATCTGAAGTGTTTCTCCTCAGGCCTCCGCTGAAAATTGGCTTTGTTCCAAGTTGGACTTTCCCAGTAAACAAATGCGAAATAAAATAAAATTTATGTGGACCTTATTTAGTGAGGGAAATGATGCACGTATGCTGACAATCTGTTATTAGAGCTGACAATCTGTTATTAGATTTGTCAGTATGTGAGAGTTGTCTCAATTTTCATAGCGTAACTAGATCTCTCATATACACTCTTTGTTTCAAGATTCAGTGGTTGTCAGCATACGAGACAACTGCTACATTCTCTCAGGATACTGACGCCCAATAGGCACTTTCCTACTATCTGCGGCCAGCCTATCCATGGTTTCAGGTTTTTTACCATGGGTTTAACCAAGGAGAAGAGTAGGGAGATTTAACTGGACTAGGACAATAGCACACGAACAAAGAATGCAGTTATACCCAGCCTGAAGTGCAGCTATCCAACAATGCAATGCTGCTCTCCGTGTAACTCAGATGCTCCTAAAGCAGCAGGGGGACTGGGGAAGGTTGCAGAGATAGCTACTCTAAGGGAAATGTTAATCTGATAGCATTTGCATCTATACAGGGCACTCCTAACCATTGTTGCATTGGGGGGGTCCTGAATGGCTCACTGATACTCTGGAGCCAGAAAAGGGTGAAGCAGCAAAGCAGTGGAGAGAGGACATGATCACTCAAGCAAGTGATCGTATTCCTTAAATAACCAAGACAACCTAAATAAAATATGCAAAACACACAACACTCTCTCTCTATTATTTACACAATGAGAAAAGATGCAAGTCTCATCACAACAAAACAGGATAATGGATGGAATATCACAGATAATATGCACAAAATACCTTAAAATATTTTTACAACAGTTTCAAAACCTGCTGATAAGTGGAGGATAAAGGGAAATGTTACCAGAATATGCAAGAATTATAAAACAAAGTTCAGTTTTTGGGGCAATGCAATGGCATTCACTTTAAAAAAGGAATAGGGATGCAATATTTTCAAAAGCTTTATCTCCTAAATAGCATAATTCAAACTGCAAAGGAGTGAGAAAATAAATTAAAACATACAACAGGTCTGAGAAGAAGATATGAAGATCTATGGAGAAAAAATGTATGAGAAATGAGCAGATTACGGTGGCTGGAATGTCAGAAACTCAAGTAGCAAATAACAGACAATAGATAAAGCCTATTAAATCATAATTAAAGCAGAAATCAGAAGGAATTAAAATGAGGCTTAAAAAAAACACACAGACTATAAACATTACAGATGAGAGTGTGTGTTGTTATGCAACTCACTGGGAGAGTGCCTGTTTGGTGGTTTGAAAGTGATATAGCCGCAAAAAGATTTGGGACCAAATTCAGAGCAAACTAAATAACATTTTATTGGGACTAAAACCATCAATGAGGGACAGGTTAGAGGTCACCTGCAGCATAGGTGCCGGAAGCTGTTGAAGACTGGGGGAGCGGAGGGCAAGAGGGGCACATGTATGTACATATACACACACAAATATACATACATATATATATATATATATATATATATATATATATATATATATATATATATATACACACACACACACACACACACACACACACACACACACACACACACATATACACCTACCCAACTACACTAAAGCAAACAAAAACAACACACAAAAACACAACATAACACACACACCTACCCTGCTGTACACACCCCCCCCACTTATATATACCAACTCCGGGGTCGCACTAAACACACAAAAAACACCACCACACACACTAACATCCCTAGCCAATACCCTTAAACAAAGACCACTTACCTAAAACCCCAGATAAATCTACAAACCGCACTGCACGTCATGAACGTGAAACCACAATAGCAGATTTGGCATTTCCGTACGACGTACTGAAATTAGACATTTCAGTACGTCGAGATTCTCTAGTGTATATATATATATATATATATATATATATATATATATATACACACACACAAAGGAACTGACTTTGCACAATGTGCAAATGCAAGTCTTAGCACAGCAGGATAAAAGACTTAACAGTTAACCCCTCGGGCCAATCAGGTTAAAACACAATAAGGCTTCTACCAGAAGTTTCCAACTTGGATGGATTGCATTCCTCGGAAATAAGTTCACTAACCCTAAAATGTTCAACACAACACAGACAAAAGTGCACAACACAAAAAAAAATTGCGTAACTACTAACATATTATAATACAGTGCTCTCTTTGTTCTTGCACTGTATTCTTACAGAAAGGCCCCCAAACCAAGAATCTGCAAGCAGCAATTAATATCCAAAGTTATAAGATCAAAGGTTCACAGATTTATAGGAGGTCACCATGCTAAAGGCCATAGGTCGGACCTTTACCAGGCTAGCTATGTTATACCCATGTTCCCACAGGCCATTTTCCTTTTACCTAAATTTCTGAGAAATACATTTGCAAATAGTAAAGGGTCCAGCTTAAATCTATAAACCCATGTAGTAGTAGCATAAACACTCAAGAAATAACTAATAAATGAAAAGTATAGTGCAGTGAGGTTAAATCCCCCCAAAGACTGCTTCATAGTTCTCATGTATGCACAACCACCAAAATGAAACAGTTCCCCTGATGACCACCCCCTCAGAATTCTGTCCATGTATGCACAAAAAGCAAATGACATCAAAACGAATAATTTCCCCAAAGTTCCCTTAAGCAGTTTGTCCATGTATGCAAAAACACCAAAATGAGACATTTTCCCAGATAACCTGTTCAATAGCTTGCCCATGGACCATGCATGCATGGAAGGAGCAAATGACATAAAAATTAATCATTTCCCCCAAAGGATCCCTTCTGTACTTTGCCCATCCATGTAGGCACAAGCACAGAAATTAAACATTTTTCCCAATGAACCCTTTACTTTGTCCATGTATGCACAAGCATTACGCAATGAAATGACACATTTCCTCCAATGACCCCTTCAGTCTGGTTTGTCCAGGTATGCACAAGCATTAAGCAATGAAATGACACATTTTCTCCAATGACCCCTTCAGTCGGGTTTGTCCATGTATTCACAAGCTGCTAAAATGATTTTCTCCCATGACGCCCTTCAGTCAGGTTTATCCATGTAGGCACAAGCTGCTAAAATGACACATTTCCCCTAGAAATCCTCTCTGTAGTCTGTCCATGTATGCACAGCACAAGCAATACCAAATGACACAAAAATGAAACATTTCCCCCAAGGTTCCCTTAATTACTTGTCCGCCATGTATAATGCACACGCACAAAAATGAAGCATTTCCCCCAAGGTTCCCTTAATTACTTGTCCGCCATGTATAATGCACACGCACAAAAATGAAACATTTCCCCCAAGGTTCCCTTAATTACTTGTCCGCCATGTATAATGCACAAGCACAAAAATGAAGCATTTCCCCCAAGGTTCCCTTAATTACTTGTCCACCATGTATAATGCACACGCACAAAAATGAAGCATTTCCCCCAAGGTTCCCTTAATTACTTGTCCGCCATGTATAATGCACAAGCACAAAAATGAAGCATTTCCCCCAAGGTTCCCTTAATTACTTGTCCACCATGTATAATGCACAAGCACAAAAATGAAGCATTTCCCCCAAGGTTCCCTTAATTACTTGTCCGCCATGTATAATGCACACGCACAAAAATGAAACATTTCCCCCAAGGTTCCCTTAATTACTTGTCCGCCATGTATAATGCACACGCACAAAAATGAAGCATTTCCCCCAAGGTTCCCTTAATTACTTGTCCGCCATGTATAATGCACACGCACAAAAATGAAGCATTTCCCCCAAGGTTCCCTTAATTACTTGTCCGCCATGTATAATGCACACGCACAAAAATGAAGCATTTCCCCCAAGGTTCCCTTAATTACTTGTCCACCATGTATAATGCACACGCACAAAAATGAAGCATTTCCCCCAAGGTTCCCTTAATTACTTGTCCGCCATGTATAATGCACATGCACAAAAATGAAGCATTTCCCCCAAGGTTCCCTTACTTACTTGTCCGCCATGTATAATGCACAAGCACAAAAATGAAGCATTTCCCCCAAGGTTCCCTTAATTACTTGTCCACCATGTATAATGCACAAGCACAAAAATGAAACATTTCCCCCAAGGTTCCCTTAATTACTTGTCCACCATGTATAATGCACACGCACAAAAATGAAACATTTTCCCCAGTGACCTTTCCAGTATAAGTAAAATCAAAATTACATCAAAAAATTAATACTTTCCCCCAAGGCTTACTTACTTTGTCTATGTATAGTATGCACGGCACAAATTAGAAAGAATGAAACAACAAAATAGAGAATTACTCAGTTCACTCACTCAAGTCACTCTCGATTGATTGGAGGGAAGGAGGTCTGGTCTGGATTATTTATAAGGTCACAGAAAGAACACAACAACAACCACAACAGCTTTAACTTCTGGGATCTAGAAATGTTGTTTACAGTTGTGACCTGCCACTGAACCCTGACCAAACTGAACTATTAAGTTAGTCAGGCTGAGGCGAGGGAAGGCAGACCAATGCACTTGCTTAGTGCAGTATGCCCAGTCCCCTCAACCCCTGAATTTGAAGTTAAACCCCTTGCCGGCTCCACACAAGTGGAGACAGAGCACAACAGTGCAACCTATTGGATCTTAATCCAATTCTAATAGAAAAGGAATTAAAAACAAAATAAAAAAAACTTTAGAAATGTGGTATGATGTTCACTTCACCCCTGGGCCTTTCATCACCTTGCACCCTTCCATTGTGTTAGTCTTGTCACTTGTGCTGATGTGCAGACTTGAGACTTACAGGAGCCTTTTTTTTTTTTTTTTTTTTTTTTTTTTGGAACCTGGACCCTTCTGGCAGCATGTTTAATGTTTACCCAGTCTGGCGGGCTATCCCAGTCAATAAAAGCAGACAGTCACAGTGAGTCAACTCAAGTCATGCACTGATGCACTGTTTATATTACAGTCTGTTGAGTGTCTACTTGTACAGATAACCTAAGGCTGACTGACTGTGACCTGTATCGATTAAGTTATTGCAAATCGCACACACATTCGCATATAGTGATCGCAGTATAGTAGGGGGTATGGGGATCTGGAAAATTTACCCTGCTGCGCAGACTGTACAGTGGCATTGAACTTGGACACTGAAGTATGGTAACAATCCATACCACAGGATGCATTGCTGAATAAGTTATTACCATAATCCACCTTGAAATAACAGATAACAACAGCTCTGTCTCTGTACTGTAAAACAATTAAGTACATGATGCGTTGGCTTTGAGACTTGCACTGCATTGCTTTGTAATTTAACTAGTTAGCAAGCCTTTTCTTCGCCCTTCTAACTTATCGAGGTGCAGAGTTTTGGATGGATTTCGGGACGGATCGGGTTAGGGTACATCTGACTGTTTGTACCGCAGCATGCCACCTTTTGTTCTGTGGAGGCAGTGAATAAAAGTGCGTGTGTGTGATGCACTTTTATCTATATAAATATTTTGAGTATTTTAATTTTTGAAACTGTGATGTGTATATTTATATCTTTTTAAATATATGAATGAGAGAGAGAATGGAAAATAAATATAGTGAGGTTTGGTTTGAGAGCGGTCAGCGATGGATGGATGTCCAGAATAATTAGGTTATTATGAGGTCATATTATGAGATACAAAAGTAGAAAAAAGGGTACAAGTAGAAATAGTTTTTTATTCAGAGGAGAGTTTGTATGGTGGAGGATTGTAATTGTTGTGACCGGGATGGGTGCGGGACTGTTACAGTCTGCATGTGTTACTTTTACATATAAAAGTTGGAAAGTTGCTGGATCTGCTGCAAAAATGGGGGGGCCTCCCCCCCTCACCCTATGGTTCCGGTGCCCAGCAAAAGAATATAACATGCAGATTGACATTATATACACAGATGTCTCATCCATTTTTGGCAGAATGGATCATAAGGTATTGATAAGAAAATTATTAAGCATGTCCATTTCTGGTAAACTGGATCACAGCATATCTGACTGGTACAGCCGGGCACACACTGGCTAAGTCTAATCTTGGTTTATGGTAGAAGGCCTTCCTCAGATAGACATTCCTGGAGCCATTGTTTTTAGCATTAATATCTCACACATTTTTTCTGCTTTTAATGCAGAAGATTTAAACTTGGCAAGTTTGCGACAGGTAAAAAGAATAGACGCATTTCTACCGTATTAGGAGAATCTAATCTGATAGGCTAATAACAGTAATATATTATAAAGAAAATTAAACACTGAAATGACAAAACATTTGAGTTTTGGTAAGAGTAAATCAGACGTGTAAGAATCATATCAGTTACAGCGGAGGTAAAGATTTTCAAACATCTGTTGGTTGGGAAGGATTCTGGCCTATGTTTTGAATCTCACAAAAACTAGTAACAATAAAGGGTTGCACAACAGGGGTATTGGTTATATTAAAAATATACCCAACAAGTAGCTTATAGGCAATTAAAATTATTTATACAAGTCCCATCAGAACAAAAAAAACAGCACAGTTCATGCCTCTGGTTTTCATTTAAAAAAGAACAAGATCGTTGTGCGTTCGGTAGAAGTCCACAAACCTGTAGTACTGAGAATAAACTTTACAGACATGCCATGGATTCTTTTCTGGATTTGCAGGGCAACACAAAGATGAAAAATATTTGGGTTTAGAGAAGAGAGAGAGGAAAAAAAAACTGAGTTGAACTTGTGAGAACATTTAGTAAGTATAATAACAATATACACTGATTTTCTCAAAGAGTAGTAAAGGCCTGGAACCCCTTACTGTTTTTTTTTTTTTTTTTTTTTTTTTTTTTAAATAAATGAGCAGCAGCCTATCTACTTTTTAAAATGGAGTTAGTACTTACTATGCCATTAGGAAACGGTACTTGAGATGCTATTAGGGCAATACATCCATGCTGTGTAGTAGTATTGTACTGTACTTTATCAAAACAGTAACCAAATTCATAAGCAAGCATGTCTTAACAGCATGCACAGGAAATGCATCACAAAATATCAGGGCCAGCATGCCAGCATCGTCAAGTTAATTGACATAAGTTACACAATTAGAAACCACCACCTGAGGGAAGACAAGACTGCATGAGGAAGCTGTCTGAGGCCTCCTAGCTTTATGTTGCTGTGCTGAACTGTCAAGCAGTATTGTACGGGACAGAACATTAACCAGTACTGCACACTATATAATGTTAACCAGTACTGTACGGGATAGAACGTTAACCAGTACTGTACGGGACAGAACGTTAACCAGTACTGTACGGGACAGAACATTCATGTCAGTCACCCTGCTAGACAGGGGTCCAGAGAAGTAAATAGTGTGGGAAGAAATAGCCAAGGAATTGTTATGCCTAGGCTTGTATAGGCCCTAGGGCCGATAGCCTAGTACCAACCTATGAACCAGCACTGTACAGGATATAACGTTAACCAGTACTGTACAGGATATAATGTTAACCAGTACTGTACAGTAGATATAATGTTAACCAGTACTGTATGGGACAGAACATTAACCAGTACTGTACAGATATAATGTTAACCAGTACTGTACGGGACAGAACATTAACCAGCACTGTACAGGATATAACGTTAACCAGTACTGTACAGGACAGAACATTAACCAGCACTGTACAGGATATAATGCTAACCAGTACTGTATAGGACAGAACATTAACCACCACTGTACAAGATATAATGTTAACCAATAATGTACAGGACATAACATTAACCAGTACTGTACGGGATATAATGTTAACCAGTGCTGTACAGGATATAATGTTAACCAGTACTCTATGGGACAGAACATTAACCAGTACTGTACAAGATATGTTAGCCAGTACTGTACAAGATATAACGTTAACCAGTACTGTACAGGATATAATGTTAACCAGTACTGTACGGGACAGAACATTAACCAGTACTGCACAGGATATAATGTTAACCAGTACTGTACGGGATACAACGTTAACCAGTACTGTAAAGGATATATTCACCAGTACTGTACAGGATATCTTAAACCAGTACTGTACAGGATATAATGTTAACCATTACTGTATGGGACAGAACATTAACCAGCACTGTACAGGATAAACGTTAAAACGGGACAGAACATTAACCAGTACTATATGGGATATAATATTAAAACATACACACTTGATTCATAAAATAATAAAGTCAAGGAATTTCAGCAGTATAAAAGTATACGAATTTTAAAAAGCCTTCATAAAAACAAGATTATAAAAGGTACCCCCCAAAAGCAGATTCGCTTACAAGTACACAACAAGCAAAGTAGGTGAGCTGTGACATAATTCCCTTTACAGCAAGTTATTAAGATGACGCAAAAACTATAAGGCCAAAAATTACTACTGACAAATGGTACCCATATCACAAACGCACAATTTATACAGAAGACATAAAGGTCACCTCTCTGTTGACCCTGAGAATTATGAACCAATTAACCTAAGAGGGGTATCATCTGCAAAGCTGTTATACATTTATTTATTTAGTTAACATTTGTTTACCGGGATCATCTGGCTGGACAACAGTGTCCATTTTCAGTGGAGACCCAAGGATAAAAGCTCCAGCAAAGCACTGGTCAACAGTTGTAGGTAATGCATTAGCAGTTATGTGAGAATTCTACATAAAAACAGTGCAACAAACATTTCAACTTCAGAATATCTACACCTTGGCTTTCACATTGCAATATTTCATGCTTAACAGAAAGTGCAGAAAAGTCTCAATACATGTGTATTGGAGGAGGGGAATAAAACAGGTGAGTAACTGTCACTTTTTGAGTGGTGATGCTTTCTTTATTCCTTACCCAAACCCTAACAGAAGTCATAAAAAATGAAGTCTGGGAACTAGTGGCCTTACTTTGTAATTACCCCTTAATAATGAAACGTTACCTTAATACAATAAAGTCAAAAAAACTGACAACAGCTTGCTGGCAACTGAAAGCAGAAGCAATCCATTCTGTTGTCACAATAACGGAAAAGTTATTCAAATACAGTCATGTCATCTTCTTCTTCTGAAACATTGTCATAAGTCTCCAACCCCCAAATTCCTGCCTGAATTTCTTGCGACTCCATTTCCTGTGGAACCATTGGCCCCAATCCGTCATGCCTAGCAATAGAGCTCTCCTTAAATGAATACTGCTTGTCCATGTAGCCTGCTCATAGTGCATTGGCAACACAGCTGTCAGTGACTTTATCCCATGAATTCTTCTCCCAAGTCAAGACCTCTTGCAGGCTAGGCTTCACAATGCTGATTTCTCTCCATTTTATTTTCAGTGTAGTCATCGAGTTCCATTTGCAAATGGTCCTTGAATGGCTTGTTTATTGCAATATCAAGAGTTTTTATTTGATCTATTCTTCTCTGTGCAAGAAATTCCCAGACTAGCAGACCTCTTTCGCCACCTTGCAAAACAAGTGGCAGCATTACATCGACTCACTTCCTTATAACAGATTGTGTGCACCAGGCTTTTTCAGTTTCAAGAATGTAAATGCTGAAAGACGTTCAATTTCATCTTTCTTGCCCTTACTAATGATTAGAGGTGGGGTTTTCTTTCCATCTAGACAAATTGCCAAAATACAGGTAACACGTGCACTTTCATACCCACTGGAGGGGAATGTAGATTGACGAGGCATCCCTCTGATCAATTGTTGTTTGAGATCCTTTGCCCATAAACACCACAGTTTCATCCATAGCAATCATGTTAAAGAGTTGATATTTAGAAAAGTCGATGCCATCAACAAAGGACTTTAATGCAAATGCACGTTTAATAACTTCAGTATCTTCCGGCTTGAACAGTGTTGTCAATCCTCTTAGAGACAGTTCATATCGCTGAAGGAAGCCATCCAGCCAATGTTGTGATGCTTTGAAATCTTCTGGGGATATTTTTAACTGTGGTGCCACTGCAAGGGCAAATGCTTGAATATCAGCCCTGCACACAACCAAAGCCTTTGCTCTTCTGTTAGCAATCCATTCACAGATGATGTCTTCCAGCTAAGGAAATAATGGTTGCCGACCTGATCCACACTTGCACTTCTTAGCATTTCCCTCGTCCACCTGTTGACTGAGGTTATCGTACTCCGCTCAACATTTTCAGACCATTCTGAGATCCAACTTCTACTCTTTGTGGAAAGTCATCAGATTCTTTCCCCGGGAGTCTTCCACAATTCCTTTCTTGTAGTCGACGGAATAGCTCTTTCTTTTTGCACTCATCTTGTCTGAGGGGGTTAATTGAAGACTTACGAGACAGGAGTGGCAACAAAAATGGTGACAGTTAAGACACAATCACACTCGTTCAATATCAAGTGTGCACATTTCACATGCGTGGTCTGTACTTCAAAGTAAACTTGCCAGTGTTTATGGGCCAAGGATCTCAAACATTAAGTGTGAGTGAGGATTAGGGTTACAGTAAGAATCGTGGAGGACTCCCAGCGAAAGAATCTTATGACTTTCTGCAAAAAGAAGTTAAATGTCTGAATGGTCCGAAAATGGTGAGCAGGAGTACGATAACCTCAGTTAACAGGTGTCGATATTATTATTTTATAATTCAACTTGTACGTTGTGTGTTGATGACTATCTTAACTGGGGCGGATTTTTAGGGTAGGGCTTATATCATGACCACCCTGGAAAACCATGCTAGGCCTTATTCTCTAGTTAGGTCTTATTTTCTGAGAAATATGGTATGCAGCTTATATGTAAACTACATAGTATAGCTGACCTAATAAAATGATACAGGTGACCTTATATTCCTGGATACACACCAGTTAGGCTTTGTGCTTAAAAAGGGTTAATGAGGTACTCTGACATCGAGATGGAGTCTATTCCACAGAAGGGGAGTCTCTGGGACACAAATCTGTCCTGCCAACAAGTCCTATTGATGTCACAGACCAGGATGAGATCATGCATGAAGATTACTTGACTGGAGCTTGACTTGCAGATATGCAGCAGTCTCATCACAGTGGGGTCTGAGATTGCTTTGTGTGCCAAACACAGGTCACCTCTTAGGAGTCTATATGAGACTGAGGCTAAAGGCCCTGTCCTTCTACTATCTGTGTAGGGTAGATGTTTGATTCTACTGGTGAGGAACCTCTGTGGTCTCTCCAGCTATTGCATGTACTTTGTAAGGTACACGCCAAAAGGGGCATTGTACTCAATAAAGGGCCTTATAAAGGAAGAATACAGGGATGTTATGACCTTGTCCCTGGATGAGATACCTTACTAATGAGGTGGGCCATATAGGTAAATAATACATGGAGAACAGCTCGTTAATTATCTAGAGTAACTACGCTGTAATCCTAACACTATGCAAACATGCTTAAATACTAATGCAAAAAGGATAAAGTAAGATCAATGTCAGTCAAAGTGTCTAGGGTACTTTTAGTCAAATTGAACAGACAATGAGGAACAACCAAACAGGATCAAACTTATATTACCACCACACCTCCACAACCAATGTAAGCAAATAAGGCACCAGCTTTAGGAACACAAATTTAAATAATTTTTTTTTTCCTTTTCACAAAAAAGACTGCGCCCAACAAACCAGTCAGTATCAGAGTCATTATTTTTTGCATTGTGTGTGGAGTTTGCATTGGTGTACTTTTAGTCAAATCTGTGCATTGCCTGTGAACATATGAAAATAAGCTCTATGCAGATCGTCCCAAGTATTAGTGAAAACATATGTAGAATGTGCCTCTGACATCGCTTTCTCTTGACAATACTGTGGTGTGATAGAAGAAAGCAGTATGGACAGTCTTACAACATAACAGTGTCTGAACTTATATTTGAGGCACATTAAAAAGAATTACAAGCATATAAACAAATGTACTAGATAAGTGTCAAGTCTTTACTGAAAAAAAACACACAGAGTTGCATTCAAAAGTAGCAAAAACTGTGTATAATTACACACAAATATATAAATAATTAATAGACGAACAGCAAGCCAATACAAGTATTTCAGTTCTTGGGCTATTTTATGTGTAAATTGTGTAACAATTTGGTTTAAACTATAACCCAATCAAATGGATGCATTCTCATTTGGTAAAACTCGATCATATCAGCTTCAGCATCAGTTATCAGCATCCAGATTTCAAAATAGGAGTTGGTTAAACTTGGAAATGCATACAAAAGAAAGTGCACTTTAACGTACTCCAGTTTCACCTATTCACTACTTAAATCAGTGTCCAAACACATTACCATAATCCTTCTCAACAAAATTTCAAAGAAGATAAAAGTTAGAGCACTCAAATCCACGACTTAAGTGTGGTTTGCTTTGCCATATAAAAAGGTGGTGCATAAAAGAAGCAACGTATAATATTACAGACACACTGCAGATTGCACAGCAGTATAAATCAAATTTTCCCATTCTAGGGAGTACAAACACATCTTTACATATTTGTATGTTAATAACGTAGTTTGAGTATAAATTGATGAAGTTCTTATAAACGACAAACTTTTATACTAACACGTTGTCTTCCAGTTATACTAGCACCATTTAGTTGTCTTCCTGTCGCTACATGGCATAGTCCAC